>NC_134363.1:110897197-111029043 GCF_048569485.1 Anomaloglossus baeobatrachus | reverse complement strand
AAACCTTTGAACGCAGGCGCAAATACACTGCCAACGCCCCACATGCCACACTTCTAAATGCTAACATTTCGCGACTGCTTGCGCTGGAAATGTTGCCTTTTAGGCTGGTGGAGACAGAAGCATTCCGCGACCTGATGGCGGCAGCTGTCCCACGTTACTCGTTCCCCAGCCGCCACTATTTCTCCCGGTGTGCCGTCCCCGCATTGCATAACCACGTGTCACAAAACATCCCACGTGCCCTGAACAATGCTGTTTCACCCAAAGTCCACCTAACCACAGACACGTGGACAAGTGCTTGTGGGCAAGGCCGCTACATCTCGTTGACGGCACACTGGGTTAATATTGTGGAAGCTGGGACCCAGTCTGAGCGAGGGACGGAACACGTCATTCCCACACCAAGGTTTGCAGGCCCTACCTCAGTCAGGGTTTCACCCACACTCTACAGCTCCGGAATGTCATGCTCCTCAGCCTCCTCCTCCTACTGCGCATCCTCATCCACTTTACCCTCCACACCAGTCCCAAGCTGGAAGCACTGCAGCACTGCCTCGGCGAAGCGGCAACAGGCTGTGCTGAAGCTAATCTGCATAGCTGACAAACCCCACAATGCAGAAGAGGTGTGGACAGCTCTGAAACAGTAGGCAGATCACTGGCTCACACCTCTGAACCTAAAGCCAGGAAAGGTCATGTGTGACAATGGCCGGAACCTGGTGGCGGCTTTGAGGCGAGGCCAGCTGACACATGTTCCATGCGTGGCCCATGTGCTCAACCTCGTGGTTCAGTGGTTTCTAAAGTCATACCCAGAGCTGTCTGATCTGCTGGTAAAAGTTCGCCACCTGTCTGCACATTTTCGAAAGTCACCTACTGCTTCAGCCGGCCTTGCCGGCTTTCAGCTCCATTTGCATCTTCCGGCTCACAGACTGGTGTGTGATGTCCCCACGCGTTGGAATTCAACTCTGCACATGTTGGTCAGGATATGTGAGCAGAAGAGGGCAGTTGTTGAGTACCTGCATCACCTAAGCCGTCGGGAAATGTGTCAAACTCCACACATAACACCTGAGGAGTGGAGATGGATGTCCGACCTATGTACCATCCGCCAAAACTTTTAGGACTCCACCAAGATGGTGAGCGGCGATGACGACATTATTAGCGTCACCATACCGCTTCTCTGCCTTCTAAAATGGTCTCTGCTCAAAAACAAACATGATGCATTGCAGGCGGAGCGCGATGAGTTGGAGCAAGAAACAGTAGTGGGTGTGGGTGATAACACACAGCCCAGCCTCGTCTCATCACAACGTGCAGTGGAGGACTATGACGAGGAGGAGGATGAAGACATGGAGCAACTCTCCGGCCAAATTGAGGATATGACATGCAGTCATATCCTCGGTTCAGCGTGGCTGGCCAGAGGACAGGGTAGATGATGAGGAGGAGGAGGAGGACAGCATGTTCAGTCATCGTGTTGGTCAGGATACTGAAGTGATGGCTGTTAAGAGTCTGGCGCACATGGCTGACCTTATGGTAAGCTGCCTGTCTCGTGACCCTCGCGTTAAGAACATCTTGGCCGACAATCATTACTGGTTGGTAACACTGTTAGACCCACGCTAAAAGGAGAACTTTATGTCTCTTATTCCCGAGGCGGAGAGGTCAGGCAAAATGCAGCAGTTCCAGAAGGCCATAGTCACGGAAGTAAGCAAAGCATTCCCCTCACAAAACGCTAGCGGCATAGGTCAGGAATCAGTGGACAACCAAGGCGTACAGCCGAGAGGGGCACAAGTCCAATCCGCCAGAGGTAGGGGAACAGTCTTTAAGATGTGGGACAGTTTTCTCAGCCCCTCACATACCACAGCCCCTGAGGTGCGGGGTAGTGCCACAAGAAATCCTAAGTTTGCCCAGATGCTCAAGGAGTACCTTGCAGATCGAACAACTGTACTCCGACATTCCTCTGTGCCTTACAATTATTGGGTATCCAAGCTGGACACGTGGCATGAATTGGCTCTCTACGCCTTGGAAGTCCTGGCCTGCCCTGCCGCTAGCGTTTTGTCAGAGCGTGTTTTTAGTGCCGCAGGTGGAATCATTACAGATAAACGCACCCGCCTGTCAACTGAAAATGCTGACAGGCTGACTCTGATCAAGATGAACAAGGGTTGGATTGGGCCAGAATTCACCACACCACCAGCAAATGACAGCGGAATTTAAAGTTTGTATCGGGAATTTGCCATGTACCTCCACTCACCCATGGGTACACACTTCTGGACTTTGGCTAATCGCTGGACTGCTCCTCCTTCTCCTCATGCGCCACCATGATGACCATTACAATAGTTAGGCCGTTGTTTCAGGTATACCCCCAGTGGTAAATTTTTTCGCCCATTCTTTCAGAATGGGCATTACAACGACAGGAGACCCGCTCCTTTGCAATGGGAACAATGTTTTGAGGCCCTCATGCACATCTCTATCCAGGGACAATGTGGAGCCTCCCAATTTTTGGCTGCCCTGCCAAAGGGCTATACTACAATAGATCCACTTCCTTACAATGGGCACTTCAGGTTTACAGGCCCTCATGCACGTCTCTATCCAGGGACAATGTGGAGCCTGACGCTGCCACCGACTGCCACACACGTGCGGTTTTTAAATGCAAGCACGGACGCAATAAGAACCTAACAGGTTTTTAGGAGCGACAATTACTGAGAAGTTTGACACTATCAGACACTGCTGACGTGTATTATTCACTAGACTTGTGCGTTATATACTAGTTTGTGAAAAACGCACACAAGTGCACCTGTACGCTGCCACCGACTGCCACACACGTGCGGTTTTTAAATGCAAGCACGGACGCAATAAGAACCTAACAGGTTTTTAGGAGCGACAATTACTGAGAAGTTTGACACTATCAGACACTGCTGACGTGTATTATTCACTAGACTTGTGCGTTATATACTAGTTTATGAAAAACGCACACAAGTGCACCTGTACGCTGCCACCGACTGCCACACACGTGCGGTTTTTAAATGCAAGCACGGACGCAATAAGAACCTAACAGGTTTTTAGGAGCGACAATTACTGAGAAGTCTGACACTATCAGGACTGTTTTAGACTGTGTACACCAGCCCCAGATATGATGAAGGCTGGTATACGGTCACCACTAGGAATGGCTATATACCCTGCCTGCCTGCCTGTATACAGCTACAATAGTGCTGAGAAGGACTCTTCTGGTCACTAGCCTGTATTCCGACCTGGCTATACCCTGCCTGCCCTGCCTGTATACAGCAACAATAGTCCTGAGAAGGACTCTGCTCCCGTGCTCCGACCTGGCTATACCCTGCCTGCCTGTATACAACTACAATAGTCCTGAGAAGGACTTCTGGTCACACTTTTTGCAGCCATGCTACGGAAATAACTATAAAGGGCCGCAAACCTTTCCCTGAAGCAGCAACACTCTCCCTGCACTGACTGTCTGGATGGCTGTGTGCAGAGCACAGCGCGCCCGCCAGTATAAAGGCTCGGTCATGCTGTGCAGGCCGGCCAATCACTGCAATTCCACAACTAACAGGGCTATGGCATTGCAGTGGTCTGCCAGCCAATCCCTGCATGAGGGATGGCTCTCAAAAGAGCGCCAACATGCAGGGATGAAGACCACGAGTACAGCACGAGTATCGCGGATTACTCGGTCCCCGCCGAGTAGCCCGAGTACAGTGATACTCGTGCGAGTACCGAGTAGTGACAAGCATACTCGCTCAACACTAATCAATAATCATTACAGGTAACAGATTTAAATAAAACAGGTAGGAACCGCACACTGCTGACTTAGCAGAAGACTAAAGGCCGCTTTACACGCTGCGATATCGTGACCGATATTGCTAGCGTGTGTACCTGCCCCCATCGGTTGTGCGACATGGGCAAATCGCTGCCCGTGGCGCACAACATCGCCACGGACCATCACACTACTTACCTGCCTACCGACGTCGCTGTGACCGGCGAACCGCCTCCTTTCTGAGGGGGTGGTTCGTTCAGCATCACAGCGACGTCACAACAGCGTCACTGAACCGCCGCCCAATAGAAGCAGAGATGAGCGGGACGTAACATCCCGCCCACCTCCTTCCTTCCGCATTGCCGGCGGCCGCAGGTAAGGTGAGGTTCCTCGTTCCTGCGGTGTCACACATAGGGATGTGTGCTGCCGCAGGAGCGACGAACTACTTCGTACACCGATCAGCAGCGATATTTGAGAATGGACCCCCATGTCACCGATGAGCGATGTTGAACGTTTTTGCGACGATTCAAAATCGCTCATAGGTGTCACAACCAAAGACATCGCTAAAGCGACCGGATGTGCGTCACAAATTCCGTGACCCCAATGGGTCCGGCTGCCGCTGCTGCTGCGGCCTCTGCTGCTCAGTGGCTCGAGCGATGGGCCGGATCCCGGGGACTCGAGCGGCGCTCCTCGCCCGTGAGTGAAAAGGGGATTGGTTTTGGGGATTTATTGTCCGTGACGCCACCCACAGTTGTGGTGATTGTATGGACACCACCGCTGCTCTGTATGGGGATCCCGGGAACGGTGACAGGGAGCAGCTTTGTTGTTATTTCTCCCCTCCGTGGGTAGGGGGTTGGTTGTCCCGGGGCCCGGTGATGGGGTAGGGGTGGATGGCAGGCCGGGTGCGGGGCCTGGTGAGGTGCAGGGTCGCGGGGGCAGCGCTGTGTCGCATGGCACGGTGGTACTCACTCAGCCTGAGACGTTGACACAGTTCTCGGTAAAACACACGGCTGGAAAGACGGTTCCCACGGACGGCTGCTGTTGCTTTTCCCCGGTAGTTAACGGTGACTGTCTCTTTCCCTGCACCTTGTGTAATGTTGGTAGCGATGGGTTCCCACCGGTAACCCGCTCCCCGACTTGGATATGGGCCGGAGGAGCCCCTCTTTGCCCGCAGGCGCTGGCCCTGAGAAACTGGTGCCTTGGCGGTGGCGGTGTCTCTCTCATACGGTTGGACGGTTGCCTTCAATCGGGACTTAGTTGTTTGGAGACCCGGAGGTCCCCTTCACTGACGGATTTGGCAAATTCACGGCGAATCCTAGCCTTGCCGGGATCCGAAAGGCCCCTGCCAATGGTGCTGGCTTCTCCTTGTGTACCGGTCCGGTACCGCCGGGCCACCACCCGTCCACGGTCCTTACGGCACCTCCGATCAGCCTCCACTGCAGACGGTCACCGCCGTCTGCTAACCTTGCTGTCTCTGTCCGGGGCACACACCCGGACCAACTTCAGGCTCTACTTCTGTCACTTTTCTCTTTCACTACTTTCCCTCCTTCTACTTCAAACTCCAAACCTAATCTTCACTCCTCTCACTTTCACTTCCCTAGTTTAACTGCCTATTTCCCCTCCTCCAGGACTGTGAACTCCTTGGTGGGCGGAGCCAACCGCCTGGCCCACCCCCTGGTGTGGACATCAGCCCCTGGAGGAAGGCAACAAGGATTTCTGGTCTAGCTTGGGTGTACCTAACCGGGGTGTAGGGTGTGGTGATGTCATTACCTGTGACCCCTGGCTTGCCCAGGGCGTCACATTCCCCCTTAGCAAAATGCAGACCGTCCGCGGGCTGCCCGTCCAACACCGGTTTTATTTTTCTGAAAAAGATAAAAAAAACAATACAAGTAGAAGAACATCATCCCACAACGGGAGGCACTTTTCTTAAACGTTGCAAAAACGGTTTTAACGGTTACGGCTTCCGCTCTCACCCACCCAAGTAACCTGGCCCTGATGCTGCCCCTAAGAAACAGGCAGCACCCCTTGGCCCCAGTCCTGCACCAAGTTACCCGAGCGGGATCTGTCCTTTCCAGGGGACCCACGTCCATGGGGAGCCCCTGGAACCCCCAGAGGGTAGCCACCGGTTCCGGTGGTGGCTGGGCCCCAGCCTGCTCCACTGCGGGCCCTCCCTCCAATCTGCCTCTCCGGAGGCGGCAACGGTGGAAGCTGCAACAAAACATTATTTACAAGCCACTAACGTTTGTGGTTGCCCTGCAAGTTCACGGGCTTGTCCGTAAGGAGTCCCTTACGCAACTTCAACGGTCCCCACGGGGACAACGGTGCCGGCAACAACCGGTTCAAATCAGCAATAATCAGGTGAATCTTCACGGTGTCATTTACTTATTATTTTTGCAAAACTTTCAAAACTTTAAAACACACACAGGTGGTCCCAATGGGGACTGTGACAATGGTGCTCCGCTGCCATCACTCAGAGTCCTCGGCATAACCTGAGGGAGGGGGTGCGGTGCTCACACGGGCCTCCTGGTTGCCCCTTAACTTCGCATCCAGCGCAAACCACCCCCTCTCCCCACAGTGCCGGGTGTACTGAACCAAGTCGCCCGGCATCAGGTTACGACCGGGGTGCTCTTCTGGCAGGTGAGCATTAACATCCCGCCGGGCTATAAACACTTCGGCCTCCAGGCCCGGTTCATAGATGAATCCATAGCCCCGGCGGACATCAAACCGCCTCACCTGCCCCTCATACAGCGGGCCCCGGACACGGAAGGTCGCTTGTCTCAGGCTCTCCTTCTCCCGTATCGTACGGGCCACCATCTCCGCCTTCCTTCTTTCCCTCTCCTCGATTTCCAGGCCCAACGGTACTGGCTCCCTGTCCCAGTACGGCGCTGCTGTGAGCTCCGGCGCACGGGTCGGGCCCCGCGAGACCTGTTGGACACTGCCCACTGCTGGTGATCTGGGCGGCAGGTCCCGCGGTGACTTGGCCGTGGACGCCGCCTTGCAGCGGCAACCCGGCGCAACCTCAGCCGAGGTGTGGGGGATGGGCACAGGTGCTTTCCTCTACTGGGCCTTCGGCACGGAGCGGGCTATCGGCTCCGGCTCGGGGACTTTCTCGGGGAACGCCTCCGGTTCAGGCTTCGGGGATTTCCACAGTAGCACCTCCGGTTGGCTACGGGCTCCGGCTACAGGTTGGCCCGCCGGGGCGGGCATGCTGGGTATCGCTACCGGTTGCGGTGACAGCGGGCCTAGTGGCGGGGTCACGGCTTCCGGGACGGGTGGCGAGGGAGGCAGCAGGGTGAGAGGGTTTAGACCGGGTCCCGCAGCCGCGATGACCGGCCCTTCAAGGGCATCGGGGCGTGGGTCACTCACCCTCCCTTCCACAGCTTCCTCCTCGCGTCTCCGCACGGCCGCTATGACCTCCGCCATGTCGGTCTCCCACTCCTCCATGAGGAGCTGCATTTTGACCTGCAGCCTCTGGTAGAGCTGCGCGGTCCGGATCTCCACCCACGCCGCGATTCAAGGCACGGGGGCTACGGTGCTTCGGGACGGCATCCACATGTTGCTGGCGGCCTCTCCCAGGAACAAGATGGCTGCAGAGTCCTGGCGTCCCTGCCTTTATAGCCGCGGCTACATACGACCAGTCGCCATTTCGTCCCCCTTAGCCTCTTTCCGGCCCCTCCTCTATCGGGGCTGGGTTTTGGCCTTCGCGCCTCCATTACTCGAGAAGACGCTCGAGCGGGAACTTTTCGCGCCAAAGATGGCGGCTTCTGAAATTTTTCGGCCGGACACCTCCGGCGGTAACAAGGCGCACCTCTACCCAACGGCAGAGCGGTAAGATCCTGTTCGTGACGCCAAGTTGTCGCAGGCGGAGGAGGGGACGCTGCGCTCTCCCACTGCTCAGGTCCGGCTGCCGCTGCTGCTGCGGCCTCTGCTGCTCGGTGGCTCAAGCGTTGGGCCGGATCCCGGGGACCTGAGCGGCGCTCCTCACCCGTGAGTGAAAAGGGGATTGGTTTTGGGGATTTATTGTCCGTGACGCCACCCACGGTTGTGGTGATTGTGTGGACACCACCGCTGCTCTGTATGGGGATCCCGGGAACGGTGACAGGGAGCAGCTTTGTTATTTCTCCCCTCCGTGGGTAGGGGGTTGGTTGTCCCAAGGCCCGGTGATGGGGTAAGGGTGGATGGCAGGCCGGGTGCGGGGCCTGGTGAGGTGCAGGGTCGCGGGGGCAGCGCTGTGTCGCACGGCACGGTGGTACTCACTCAGCCTGAGACGTTGACACAGTTCTCGGTAAAACACACGGCTGGAAAGACGGTTCCCACGGACGGCTGCTGTTGCTTTTTCCCGGTAGTTAACGGTGACTGTCTCTTTCCCTGCACCTTGTGTAATGTTGGTAGCGATGGGTTCCCACCGGTAACCCGCTTCCCGACTTGGATATGGGCCGGAGGAGCCCCTCTTTGCCCGCAGGCGCTGGCCCTGAGAAACTGGTGCCTTGGCGGTGGCGGTGTCTCTCTCATACGGTTGGACGGTTGCCTTCAATCGGGACTTAGTTGTTTGGAGACCCGGAGGTCCCCTTCACTGACGGA
This sequence comes from Anomaloglossus baeobatrachus, assembly GCF_048569485.1. Lineage (NCBI taxonomy): Eukaryota > Metazoa > Chordata > Amphibia > Anura > Aromobatidae > Anomaloglossus > Anomaloglossus baeobatrachus. The sequence continues at coordinate 111,020,720 of NC_134363.1, read as the reverse complement.
TTTGGCAAATTCACGGCGACTCCTAGCCTTGCCGGGATCCGAAAGGCCCCTGCCAATGGTGCTGGCTTCTCCTTGTGTACCGGTCCGGTACCGCCGGGCCACCACCCGTCCACGGTCCTTACGGCACCTCCGATCAGCCTCCACTGCAGACGGTCACCGCCGTCTGCTAACCTTGCTGTCTCTGTCCGGGGCACACACCCGGACCAACTTCAGGCTCTACTGCTGTCACTTTTCTCTTTCACTACTTTCCCTCCTTCTACTTCAAACTCCAAACCTAATCTTCACTCCTCTCACTTTCACTTCCCTAGTTTAACTGCCTATTTCCCCTCCTCCAGGACTGTGAACTCCTTCGTGGGCGGAGCCAACCGCCTGGCCCACCCCCTGGTGTGGACATCAGCCCCTGGAGGAAGGCAACAAGGATTTCTGGTCTAGCTTGGGTGTACCTAACCGGGGTGTAGGGTGTGGTGATGTCATTACCTGTGACCCCTGGCTTGCCCAGGGCGTCACACCAGCAGTAGGTGTCTTGGCCCTGCTTGGTAATGGGGACCTTTAACCATGTCACACATAACTACCCCATCCCAGTCTTCACCCCTGAAAACTAACAGCTGCCCCAGGTTTTTGAGACTAGTAAAATCCATATAAAACTGGAACAATTCTGCAATTTTTTATGCTATGCTCTATAGTCATCCTAGTCCGGGAAAACTGCTCATGTATTATAAAGTCCCCAAATCCACAGTGTTTATATTGATGTAACGTTACATGAAATCCATCAGTTAGCTGCATTATATACCCCGTCATTTCACTAATTGCTGATACATTTTTTAAAATTGTGTTTCTATACAGTGTGCCTGACTGATATAATCATCTTGAAAAAATAACTTTGATTCTGTATGATATCTCTTTTTTTTAGAAGATTCCAGGGCATCCAGGACCCCCTCCTCCTCCTATGCTGTCTGGATGTGGTCCAGCTATCCCGCCCCTCACTGCAGTAAGAAGCTGAACATTGCGGCAGAGGGAGGCAGCTGTCTGACGACTGCAGAGAACGCACTCAGGGAAGAAGGTAACGCATCCTTATAGCCAGCAACAGCAAAGATGCATGCACTCCATTGTATCAAGTAGGACACATGAGGACCATGCACAGAGACCATTCCCTTCAGTGTAAGTTTAATCACACTTCATTTGTATCTTTGTATTGGGAGGACTCACATATATGCATGAGGCACAGGAATACATAAATAAGATGTAAACTATATGGGTATATAGAGGGGGTGGAAAAAGTCTAAACTCAATTTTAGAGAACAAGACATTACTACACGTCATTGTATTATCATGTGCTACGACTCTATGTATGACATTACTCTATGACATTACATTCTGTGACATTACCTACTAAATTTACTAAAAATGCAAAGAGTTAAATGACAATTACACATAGAATCGACTCGGAAACACAATATGTGTAATAGACTTAAAAATAGCTTGACCTTTCTTTCATGTGTACGTTATCCCTGTCCTATAAGTGCACAGGATGCTTAGAACAGATATAGGCGACCTTCTAAAAACCTTCATCATAGTGATCTTAATCCATCCAAACAATAAAGTAACACCAAAAGCAAAAAAAGAACAAAATCACAAAGTAAGCCAAAATATTACAAAGAACAGCCGAGTGACAGATTATTTTTTAACTTTTAGTCTTTTCTACATACTCTGTCTTATTTTTTTTACATATTATATGATATACAGACAGCACCGATGCTAAACAAAAGCAAAATACAACAAGAAAAATCTTACAAAAATTCTGCAGATTACAAAAAGAGCTGAAAAATAGGAAATAAAATATTAGAAAATCTAGAAAAGGGTGTCTGGTATCTTTTGTACCTGGAAGTACTTATACTAAAAGCTTTTTCTAACCATTAATTGATTTACATAGATGTTATGGAGAACAATACATCTGATATAAAAGCATATATACAATATATATATATATATATATATATATATATATATATATATATACACACACACACACACACGGTTTGGGCATTCATTGTCATTTTTATTCCAATTTCTTCAAAATGGAGCATGAATTAGCACAGTAGAAAAAAAAAAAGTTAAAAGTCAAGAAAAGTTTTTATTTTAGTCCTTAACCTGTTTTTTTGCAACTATTTCACACGAAATGTTGCATGATTTGCAAATTTTCACAAAATTATCACCAAAAATATGTGGCATATATAAAATCAACCCCAGAAAAAAAGTGGAGGACGTTTGCAACACATTTTGCTACTGTTTAAAAAGTCACAATTGATGAATCGGGTGAAACATCTGGAAACCTCAATCTCCTCCCACAATGGTGAATATAAAAAAACAGGCAAACACATATGGAATAGGCCATGTTAAAGGCGCAAATTAATAGAAAAAAAGGCACAAATGAAAAAACGGCAAAAAAAGCAAAAAAATATACAAAACACAGGCACAAATGCAATAATGAATCAAGCCCAAGGTTTATTAGTGAGAACTCAAATGATATATACTGTATAATAAAAATAACCCATTACTATGGCTGTTAAAAAAGCTGAATTGTGTAATTTCTACTAAGCCTAATTATAAGTTGTAGAGATCCTTTTTCAGAAGTCATTATTATAAGCAGGAATACAATGTAAGGTAACGCCCATGTATATAAATACCATAATATCCACCATTCACAAAACACGGTGATCATAACTCACCTCCTCAGATCCCTGTAATATGGCTTCTTGACTTATGCATTGGGAGTTGGGGAAGTCCAATGCTGAATGGTGGTCCCTCACCCCTCCTCGCTCAGAAACTAAATTTCAATAGTATCTGCATATCCAGAATGCCGATACAGTTGATAAAAAAAAGAAATGTAGTGTGTCTGAGTCTCAGAGCAAAAGGCGCAATGACATCAGTAGATAACGCCTGCTGAGCGGGGCCTCAGTCCACACAAAGCATAGACCAGCACTGTGCATCAAGGGAAGGTTAGGTGAGTATTTATTTTGTCAGTCAGTTAGTCGGGGGGTGGAGGACATCATAGTTTATGTAGGGTCATCATACTGTGTCCAAGGGGATTGAGAGTGTTTAACATACTTTGTGTGGGGATAATGTAAGGGCATTATCTACTGTCTGTGGATGGCTTTGTGGACATCATACTGTAAGTGGCCACAATGGAAGAATCATACTGTGTGTAGCAACTATAAGAACATAATATTGTTTGGGGGGACTATGAGTGATTCATACTGTGTGTGGCCATGATGGCATTATCTTGGGGCGAAGACCACTGTACACAGCATCATACAGTGAAGGGTCAAGGTGAGGACATCATAATGTGGGGAGGAGTCATTTTGAGGGCTTCATACGCTAAGGAAGTCACAGAGGGTGCATAAGCACTATAGTGTGGTGGATTTACTGTAAGAGCACTTTATTGTGGTGGGGTTTGGGTAGAAACAACATATTGTGGGGAGGTGTCACTTTGAGGGCATCATACTGTGAAAGGTCACTGTGGGGACATAAGCATGATACTGTAGGTGGGAGCATCGTATTGTGATGACTTACTGTGTGAGTGTCATTATGTTTGTGGTATACATCTGAAAATAAGGAGCGCTGATAGTGTAATACCAAACAGATCGGTGAGGTTTAACTGTAAGTGTACACTCACCTGGAAGGGTTGTGACAGTCACAACCACTAGTGCGCATAAGATAATGGCGTCTGCTGCAGCCCCACGTGGATGAGCATATAAAATGGAGTAGAGAAGGGGTTAAAGCCGCGCATTAGCCGAAATGAAGATGTAGAATGTTGAAGAAGATAACCTTTCTTTTATTCCATAGGTCTACGCGTTTCGAGGTAAAAACCTCTTCCTCAGGACCAGTACATCAACCTTGATTTACTGGTCCTGAGGAAGAGGTTTTTACCTCGAAACGCGTAGACCTATGGAATAAAAGAAAGTTTATCTTCATCAACATTCTACATCTTCATTTCGGCTGATGCGCGGCTTTAACCCCTTCTCTACTCCATTTTGTATGATTATGTTTGTAGTGAAACTGTGGCAATGTCATAATGTATGTTGGGATTGCGATGTCATCATACTATGTATGGGGAGACTATGTGGGAATCATACTGTGTGATGGTGGCTGTGGGTGCCTCATACTCTATTTGGGGAACTGTAGAAGCATAATACTATGTGTAGGAGAATTGTGGAAGCATCAAACTTTGGGAGAGTCACTATGGGGGTGTCACACTATGAGGAAACATGATGAGGGCATAATAAAGTGGGGAAGGGTTATTTTGGGGGATTCTACTCTGGGAAGGTCACAATAGGGTCACCATACTTTGGGCGGTTATAGTGGTGGCATAAGCATAATACTGTGAGGGAGTCACTACAAGAGCATAATGTTGTTGTAGTGGTGTCACTATAGGAGCATCCTACCATGGAGCGGAATCACATTGGGGTCATGATACTATATGGATGGGTCACTGTGTGTGTTCCCTACTGTTGGGGTTGACACTGTGGGAACCTTACTCTGTGATGGTGGGGGCATAATATTGTGGGGGAGGGTAACTGTGATACCATACTGTGGGAAGTTGTCACTATACAGACCTCATAAGCCAGGTGTCCCTTCCCTGCCACGGTCAGTAGTATAGTCCAGGTTTTCCTCCCCTGCCATCATCAGGGGTATAGTTCAGGTGTCCCTTCCCTACCACGGTCAGTAGTATAGTCCAGATGTCCATCCCCTGCCACGGTCAGTAGTATAGTCCAAGTGTCCCTCTTCTGCCTCAGTCAGTAATATAGTCCAGGTTTTCCTCCCCTGCCATCATCAATGATATAGTTCAGGTGTCCCTTCCCTACCCCGGTCAGTAGTATAGTCCAGGTGTCTGTCCCCTGCCACGGTCAGTAGTATAGTCCAGGTGTCCCTTCCCTACCACGGTCAGTAGTATAGTCCAGGTGTCTGTCCCCTGCCACGGTCAGTAGTATAGTCCAGGTGTCCCTCTTCTGCCTCAGTCAGTAATATAGGCCAAGTTTTCCTCCCCTGCCATCATCAGTGGTATAGATCAGGTGTCCCTTCCCTACCACGATCAGTAGTATAGTCCAGGTGTCTGTCCCCTACCACGGTCAGTAGTATAGTCCAGGTGTCCCTCTTCTGCCTCAGTCAGTAATATAGGCCAAGTTTTCCTCCCCTGCCATCATCAGTGGTATAGATCAGGTGTCCCTTTCTTATCACGATCAGTAGTATAGTCCGGGTGTCTGACCCCCTGCCACGGTCAGTAGTATAGTCCAGGTGTCCCTCCCCTGCCATAGTCAGAAGTATAGTCCAGGTGTCCCTCCCCTGCCATGGTCAGTAGTATAGTCCAGGTGTCCCTCCCCTGCCATAGTCAGAAGTATAGTTCAGGTGTCCCTCCCCTGCCATGGTCAGTAGTATAGTCCAGGTGTCCCTTCCCTACCACGGTCAGTAGTATAGTCCAGATGCCCATCCCCTGCCACGGTCAGTAGTATAGTCCAGGTGTCCCTTCCCTGCCACAGTCATTAGTATAGTCCAGGAGTCTATACCACTATCTAATATATAAAGCTGTATGTATGTATGTATGTATGTATGTGTGTGTGTCCGCTAAAGGAATCCGCAAAGTCTCGTTTACAATCACGAAATTTTGCACAGACACCCCATGTGACTCAGGAAACGTCATAGACTATGTTTTGATGGGAAAATGTAACCCCTCGCTTTACAATTACGCTCCTAAAAACCTGCCTCCATTAAAGTCAATGGAGCTGTGAGCTATTAGGTTATTAATAGGAGCTGTGATTGGTTGCTATAGGAACAAAGGAAATTGTTAGTATAAGAAGCTTATGTGTGAAGTAATAAGATGTCGATGGGGAGACGGATAGAGAGAGACAGAAAGAGACAGACAGAGGGAGAGAGACAGACAGTCAAAGAGATAGATAGAGGCAGACAGACACAGACAGGAAAAAAGACAGGTAGACAGGGAGACAGACAGGGAAAGAGATAGGGAAAGAGACAGAGACAAGTATAGAGACAGGGAAAGAGACGGAGACAGATGGGGAAAAAGGCAGACGGAGAAAGAGACAGAGACAAGGAAAGAGACAGAGACAAGTAAAGAGACAGGGAAAGAGAGAGAGACAAGTAAAGAGACAGGGAAAGAGAGAAACAAGTAAAGAGACAGGGAAAAAGACAGACAAGTAAAGAGACGGAGAAAGAGACAGATGGGGAAAGAGACAGACAGGGAAAGAGACAGAGACAATTAAAGAGACAGACCGGGAAAGAGACAGACCGGGAAAGAGACAGACCGGGAAAGAGACAGACCTAGAACGAGACAGACCTAGAACGAGACAGACCTGGAACGAGACAGACCTGGAACGAGACAGACCTGGAACGAGATAGACCTGGAATGAGACAGACCTAGAATGAGACAGACCTAGAATGAGACAGACGGGGAACAAAACAGATGGTGAACGAGACAGACGAGGAAAGAGACAGATGAGGAAAGAGACAGACGGGGAAAGAGACAGACGGGGAAAGAGACAGACGGGGAAAGAGACAGACGGGGAAAGAGACAGACCTGGAACGAGACAGACCTGGAACGAGACAGACCTGGAACGAGATAGACCTGGAATGAGACAGGCCTAGAATGAGACAGACCTAGAATGAGACAGACGGGGAACAAAACAGATGGTGAACGAGACAGACGAGGAAAGAGACAGATGAGGAAAGAGACAGATGAGGAAAGAGACAGACGGGGAAAGAGACAGACGGGGAAAGAGACAGACGGGGAAAGAGACAGACCTGGAACGAGACAGACCTGGAACGAGACAGACCTGGAACGAGACAAGAGGAAAGAGACTGACAGACAGATAGAGACAGACACAGATAGTCACAGAGATAGAGAGAGACAGACACAGAGATAGAGACAGAGAGACTGATACAGACAAACAGAGACAGACACACAGATACAGACAGAGACAGACAGACAGAGACTGGGAGAGAGACAGAGAGACGTTATTATCCCGGGCAACGCCCGGGTACTACAGCTAGTTTATAAATAAAAATGGTACTGGTGAAAATGTCATTTTTTTTTCTCGCAAAAACAAGCCACCATACTGCTCAATCAGCATAAAAATAAAAAAGTTATAGCTCTCAGGATACAACAGTGCAAAAACTGTTTTGTTTTTTTTATAAATTTGTTTTTATGGTGCAAAAGCGGTAAAACAAAAAAAAAAAATTAAATGTGGTATCTCTGTAATCGTACTGACCCAAAGAATAAAGCTGTCTTATCACTTTTACGACATGGTGAACGGCTTAAAAAAATAAATAGAAAAAAATAATCCTGAATTCTGTATCTTCTTGATTTTGCTCCACAAAAAGCACAATAGAAAGCAATCAAAAAATATTATGCGGCCCAATATGGTACCAATAAAAACTCACACTCAACTCACAAAAAAAGGACTCACATGACTCTGTTGTCAGAAAAATAAAAAAAGTATAGACTTCAAAACTCCGTGATGCAAAAAAGCCTTTATTTTGTAAAAAAGCATTTTTAGTGTGATAGTCGCCAAGCCTAAAAAAATCCACTATAAATCAGATATCACTGTAATCGTACTGACTTGAGGAATCAAGCCGGCTTATCATTTATACCGCAAGATGAATAGCGTAAAAAAATAAATAATAATAAACCAATTCTTCAACTGTTGTTGATTTGTTTATTCTGCCTCCCAAAGATTGCAGTATTTCTCAGCTCATATTTATCTTGTGCTCTAGACTGAGCTCTTACACTGGGGATTACATGTGGAAAATGTGATTCAGACATAGTTCCCAATAGAAAATTCACTGTAATGAGCCAGAGGGAGTCAATTTGAACATTTGTCTGGCCTGTGGTGTAGAGGTGTCCATCTTTTTTTATGCGTCTTTTTAGGCATGCACTAAAGTGCGGTCAACAGCAGTTTTGTTCACCTTTAAAAAGACGTACACCATGGAACAGAGGCCGAACGGAGTCCAGAGTAACTTCGCTGCCTCATTAGTGAATGATTCCATTGGGGGTTTCACCTGAATCACGTATTTTGGAAATGTAGATGGAAACCCTGCTGTAAGTGCTTGGCATAGAGCACAGGATACATGTGAACTGATCCAAAATGTTTTGTAAGCAAATTGCCACCAAATAGCATTCAACTCCACCCACAAAAACACAAGTCCCCACTCAGGTTTGTCATCTGTTAACAAGTTCCTGGTTGCACAAAGGCTCTAGAAAAACACTGTAGCTCCACTGCCTCAAAAAAGGAATCCAACAAAATCTGCGCTCCAAAATCCAAATGCCCCCCTCTCTTCTGAGCCCCACAATGTGCATAAACCACAGTTAGAGTCCACATGTTTGGCTTTGTTGTAGTGATGAAATCCCACTTAAGTTACGGGGTGTGTGTCTCCAGAAACACGAGCTGGACACAATGTATGGGCACTACAATGAACTGAGCACAACAAGGGCTTATTTGCAATTTTCAATTCTGCAACACCTACTACGTTTAACACCATGGGTGTTTTTCAGAGGCTAAATCATCACTTCACCCAAAGGTGAATTTAGAGTGGCGTGTAATTTACAAAATTTGGTCACTTCAGTGGGTTTCTTCTGTTCTGGCACTTCGGGGCTCTGCAAAAGGAGTCCGCAAACTATTCCAGGGGAAATCTATACTCCAAATATCAAAATATGCTCCTGAGCCCTGTAGTGCGGCCAAACAGTACTGTAAAGTCACATGTGTGGGTATTGCCATGTTCAGGAGAAATTGTATAACACATTATAGGGACTTTTTATCTATGCCCCTTGTGGAAATTGTAAATCTGTGATTAAAATAACATTTTAGTGGTAAAAATGTAATTAATTTTTGTACACTGCCCAATAGTATAACATTTTGTGAAACACCTATAGTGTCAATATGCTCACTGCACCCCCTGGATCGATTCAATGAAAGGTACAGTTTGTAAAATAGGGTCACTTGGGGCTTTCTGCTGTTCTGGCATCTCAGGGGCTCTGCCAATGTAACATGGCAAACCATTCCAACTAAATCTGAACTCAAATATGGCGCTCCTTCCCTTCTTCACTTTGTACTGTGCCTCAAAAGTAGTTTTCAATTACTTACGGGGTATTGGTGTACTCAAGAGAAATTGCACAACAAATTGTATGGTTCATTATTGCCTGTGACCCTAGTAAATTTGAAAAATTAGGGATTAAAGCAACATTTTTGTTTTTAAAAATGTATTTTTTCATTTTCATGGCTCAACGTTATAAAATTCTGTGAGGCACCTGGGGGTTGAAGGTACTAAAACATCTAGATAAATTCCTTGAGTGGTCTAGTTTTCAAAATGAGGTCACTTGTGGGAGGGCTCTCAACTGTGTAGACATCTCAGTGGATTTGTCAATGTGACAAGGCATTCGCAAACCATTTGCACTCCTTCCTTTCTTCACTTTCCACTATTTCTCAAAAGTAGTTTTTGACCATATAATAGGTATTGGTTTACTCAGGAGAAATTGCACAACAAATTGTGTGGTGGATTTTGTCCTGTTACCCTTGTGAAAATAAAAGATTTGGGGGTAAAGCAACATTTATTTGATCAAAAAATTATAATTTCATTTTCACGGCTCAACATTGTAAAATTCTGTGAAACACCAATACCTTGAGGGGTCTAGTTTCCAAAATGTTGTCATTTCTCAGAGAGCTCCACTGTTTAGGCACTTCAGAGGCTCTCCAAACATGACATGGCATCCGCAATCAATTCCAGATAATTTTGCGCTCTAAAATATAAATGGCGCTCCTTCCCTTCTGAGACCTGCCGTGTACCCAAATAGTAAATTTCCACCAAATATGGAGTATCAGCGTATCAAAGGCTCTCCAAACATGACATGGCATCCGCTAATGATTCCGGCTAATTTTGCTTTCAAAGATTCAAATGCTCTTTTCCTTCCAAGCCCCAAGGTGTACCCAAACAGTAGCTTTACATCACTTATGAGGTATCAGCGTACTCAGGAGAAATTGCACAACAAACTGTTTGGTGTATTTTCTCTTGTTACCCTTGTGAACATATAATATTTTGGTCTAAAGTAACATATTTGTGGAAAAGAGTTACATTTACATATTTTCCTTCCACATTGCTTTAGTTCCTGTGAAGCACCTAAAGGATTAATAATATCTTCAGTGTGATTTTGAGCACTTGGAGGGGTGCAGTTTTTAGAATGCTGTCATTTTTTGGGGTGTTTTCTTTATCCTAGACCTCTCAAAGTCTCTTCAAATGTGATGTGGTCCCTAAAAAAATGGTTTTGTAAATTTTGTTGGCATATTGAGAAATTACTGATAAACTTTGAACCATTGTAACTTCCTAAGAAAAAAAACATGGTTCCAAAAATTGTGCTGATATAAAGTAGACCTGTGGGAAATGTTATTTAGTAACTATTTTGTGTGATATAACCTTCTGGTTTAAAGGCATAAACATTAAAAGTTTGAAAATTGTGACATTTTTCAAAATGTTCTCCAAATTTCCGATTTTCTAACAAATAAACGCGAAAAATATAATCCTATATTTATCACTAACTTGAAGTCCCTTATTTCATGAAAAAACATTCTCAGAATCACCGGGATATGTTGAAGCGTTCTAGAGGGATAACCTCATAAAGTGACTGTTATGAATCGGCACCGCCATAGCCGCAAGCAGCCTGCTGCAGTTCCTGTTGCGCCCAGATGTCGGCTGCCATTTTTTGCCGTGCCTCGGGTCGTCCAGCTGACTGCTTCTTCCTCTACGTCTAAGTGTGGAGAGGCGGCTAGTGCGCATGCGTGTGCCGATTTACCCCAGGCGGAGCCTAAGTCCAGTGTTTCGCTTAGGCCTAAAACACACGTCCTTGATAACCACGCATGTGTAATACGGGCCGTTTTTCATGTCCGTAATCCGTTTTTTGGTCCGTAAATAATGCACGTGTGGTGGCTGTGTGTCAGGCGTATGGTAACCACGTGTGCGTGTGGAATGGTCGTGTGTGCGTGTGAAACCTAACTGACGTGTGTGTGTGTGTGTTGTCCGTGTGAAATATCCGTGTGTGATGTTAAATGTCGTTGATACATGCCGGCTGACAGCACACAGAGTCGCGGGCTGAGAATGAACTCGGGTGAACTTCACCCGACTTCATCCTCATACCGCGGCTCTGTCTGTGTCGCGTCCTGATAGGCGGTCACCCATGAAGGACTCACCGGTGACCGCTAATCACCAGAGTGACTGAATGGAGTACCCCTCTAGCATACTCACCATTCCCCGATCAACGGCGCGGCGCTGCACGGCTGTTCTCTAAACTCCGGCGGCTTTTCCTCTTTTGAAAAAGCCGGCCGCTCATTAATCAATCTCGTATTCCCTGCTTTCCCCGCCCACCGGCAAATATGATTGGTTGCAGTGAGACATGCCCAGACGCTGAGTGACAGCTGTGTCACTGCACCCAATCACAGCAGCCGGTGGGCGTGTCTATACTGTGCAGTAAAAGAAATAAATAAATAATTAATAAAAACGGCGTGCGGTCCCCCAATTTTAATACCAGCCAGATAAAGCCATACGGCTGAAGGCTGGTATTCTCAGGATGAGGAGCCCCACGTTATGGGGAGCCCCCCAGCCTAACAATATCAGTCAGCAGCCGCCCAGAATGGCCGCATACATTAGATGCGACTGTTCTGGGACAGTACCCGGCTCTTCCCGATTTGCCCTGGTGCGTTGGCAAATCGGGGTAATAAGGAGTTAATGACAGCCCATAGCTGCCACTAAATCCTAGATTAATCATGTCAGGCGTCTCCCCGAGATACCTTCCATGATTAATCTGTAAGTGACAGTAAATAAACACACACACCCGAAAAAATCCTTTATTAGAAATAAAAAACACAAACATATACCCTGGCTCACCACTTTAATAAGCCCGAAAAACCCCTCCATGTCCGGCGTAATCCAGGATGGTCCAGCGTCGCTTCCAGCTCTGCTGCATGGAGTTGACTGGAGCTGCAGAATACACTGCCGCTCCTGTCAGCTCCACGCAGCTAATGAAGACAGCCACGCGATCAGCTGAGCTGTCACTGAGGTTACCCACTGTCACTGGATCCAGCAGTGGCCACGGGTACCCTCCGTGACAGCTCAGCTGATCGCGCTACTCACCTCAGTTGCTGCGTGGAGCTGACTGGAGCGGCGGTGAGTAGCGCGATCAGCTGATCTGTCACTGAGGTTACCCGCGGCCACCGCTGCATCCAGCGGTGGCCGCGAGTAACCTCAGTGACAGCTCAGCTGATCACGCGGCTCTCTTCATTTGCTGCGTGGAGCTGACCGGAGCGGCGGTGTCTTCTGCAGCTCCGGTCACCTTCATGCAGCAGAGCTGGAAGCGACGCTGGACCATCCTGGATTACGCCGGACATGGAGGGCTTTTTGGGGCTTATTAAAGTGGTGAACCAGGGTATATGTTAGTGTTTTTTATTTCTAATAAAGGATTTTTCAGGTGTGTGTGTTTATTTACTGTAATTTACAGATCAATCATGGAAGGTATCTCAGGGAGACGCATGACATGATTAATCTAGGATTTAGTGGCAGCTATGGGCTGCCATTAACTCCTTATTACCCCGATTTGCCAACGCACCAGGGCAAATCGGGAAGAGCCGGGTACTGTCCCAGAACAGTCGCATCTAATGTATGCGGCCATTCTGGGTGGCTGCTGACTGATATTGTTAGGCTGGGGGGCTCCTCATAACGTGGAGCTCCCCACCCTGAGAATACCAGCCTTCAGCCGTATGGCTTTATCTGGCTGGCATTAAAATTGGGGGGACCGCACGCTGTTTTTTTAAATTATTTATTTATTTCTATACTCCATAGTGACACGCTCACCGACTGCTGTGATTGGGTGCAGTGAGACACCTGTCACTCAGCGTGGGGGCATGTCTGACTGCAACCAATCATAGGCGCCGGTGGGCGGGGAAAGCAGGGAATACGAGATTGTTTAATGAGCGGCCGGCTTTTTCAAATTAGAAAAAGCCGCCGGAGCAGTGTGAACGCCGTGCAGCGCCGGTGATCAGGGATCGGTGAGTATGAGAGAGGGGGCGGACACTTCAGTCACTCGGGGGATTAGTGGTCACCGGTGAATCCTTCACAGGTGACCGCTAATCAGTACACGGCACACAGACAGAGCCGCGACATGACAATGAAGTCGGGTGAAGTTCACCCGAGTTCATTCTCATCCCGCTACTCTGTCTTCCGACATGTAGTAACGACATTTTGCATCACACACGGATATATTTCTCATGGACAACATAACCACACATCCGTGCAAGGAACGTTTTATTTGGACTCCCATAGGCTAACATTATGTCCGTGTGTGCATGCTCCGTCCCAAAAACGAACATGCTTCCGTGCCAAACGGAGCAAAAAACGTGGGACGCACAGGAACACACGGAAGATCAAATAACACGGACGTGTGCCTTTAAACATAAAAAAACATATGTGCACGTTTGGTCGTATCTCCGGTATGTACGGAAACAGACCAAACACGCACGTTTTAAACGGATGTGTGTTGCAGGCCTTAGTGAGTATGCTCAGCCTGATAGTGCCATTTCTCAGGCTAAGTCCTTGGTTCGGGCTACTGAGCATGCTCCTATACTTAGTGCGAAAAGCCTCTTTGCACAGGTACTTGGACTGCGTGCTGTGTCTAAGTCCTGTGTTGTGCCTACTGAGCATGCTCAGGCTGATAGTCTGATTTCTGAGACTGTTGTCCAGGCTACTGAGCATGCTCAGGCACTTAGTGCATTAGAGGCAAAGTCCGGGAAGGACTTCACTGGACATGTCCGTGAGGTGCAGGCCCTGATAGGCCAGAAGGCATCAGGTGTCCTGATGATGTGGCCACTCCGGACTGGCTCGCGGAGACCCGGCCCTATGACACGACACCTCACCATTGGTCGTCAGACGATGACTGGTGAAGTGTTTGGGGCGTGGCTGCCATGAGGTTATCAGTGACGTGGCGGTTCAGGATAGGCCGCTTGTGACGTCGCTGATGACATGGCACTCTGCTGTTGGTCCCTGGAGGTGTTATTGTGGTCCACCATGGGTTTGGGGCGGACCCAGGTTCTAAAAGGGGCTGGAGACAACATGGAGGTGCGCAGTCTTCACATTTGCTCAGTCAGAGCACACCTCCATGTTAGAGCCTCATTGCGGCATAAGCCTATGTTGGGAAGCGGTAGGTAGGGATAGGCGAACGGTGCCTGTCACGCCAAGATTCGTGGCTCAGCACATCAGGGTCAGGCGCCGTGCTTCCCTCCTGCCGTTCCAGTCTTGCTGTAGCAGCCCAGTGGCGTTAACTGGGCTGCGGCTGCTGCGGCTCCTGTCCGATTGTGCCCGCCATGCACACGGACAACGCACCTGCTGCGCCACCGGTCCGGTTGTGCCCCCTACGCACACGGACAACACACCTGCTGCGCCACCAGTCCGGTTGTGCCTCCTACGTGCATGGACAGCGTACCCCAGGACCCCTGTGGAGTTAACAGGGTGTTCCTTCTCCGCCTCGGCTTCCCGGTCAACGCTACTGGTGTAACCATCTGGCCTGACGTGTCCTTTACACACGTGGCCAGTCGAGAGGTGACCAGAAACGCTAATCGGAGGACCGCTCGGCCTGACGTGTCCTACACACGTGGCCGACAGGGTGCTTTCGTGGCGGTCTCCTGGTCAACGCTACCTGGTCACCACCTGGCCTGACAAGTTCCCTGCACACGTGGTTGGTGTAGCGCCAGGTGCACCAAAATGCTAACCGGGTTGTCGTCCTGTCTGACATGTCCCTACACACGTGACCGGTTCCCAGATTCCCTGGGTTATCTCAGAGCCATCCAGCTCTATAGTCTCCGCCTAACCCTCAGGTGCCAGCAGCTCCTTTGTCATCTGGAGCACGGTGGGCCCCGACTGACGATTAGGATATATACCCCCTGGTCCTAATCTGCCGATCCTGCTCGTAACAGTGACACTGGTAAGAATTGAAAAAATTGCCCTGGTCAGGAAGGTGAAAACAAGGCTGAGGGGTGAAGGGGTTAATTATGGGAACACCACAGGGATATTTCGACAAACAGGAAAATAAGGAAGGGAGGGAAGTTCAACTGGCAATTGAGGAATGAGTAAAGTAAAAAATAAAAAAGAGGTAACTATGAAAATAAATAAATAAGTGAACGGAGTGGAGGAGAAATGGGATTAGAATGCAGGATGGGCCCATCACTACAAACCAGAAAGAAAGCATTTAATGGAAGAGCCAACTAAGGAGGTGAGGAAAAGGCAACAAAGAAAAAAGAAAAATCTAGATATAAATGATAAGCTATAAATAGATAAGTAAAGGACAAAGTGTTGAACAGGAAAGAGTGAAATGATTGGAGTATAGGATAAGAATGAATGGGACGCAGTAAAAGAATATTAAATGGAGGAGCCACCCAAGGAGATGATCTAAAGTCGACAAAGAAAAAATAAAACTATACAAAAAATATAATATAAATAGATGACTAAACACCAAAACGTTGAAGAGAAATGAGTAGAATGATTGGAGTGAAAGAGAAATGGGATTAGAACCAAGGATGGACCCAGTAATAGTAGCAGAAAGAGAATAGGCACAGGTGGAGCCATCAGGGGAGTGGAAGGAAAGGTAGAAAAGAAACAAAGGGATGAAAATTGGGAACAAGTGATAGGTGGAGAAATAGAAGTGAAACAGTTGTGACACATAATCAAGAGAAGATATTTGGGACTTGGTGGTAGAAGTGCAGTAAAGTGAGCCTGAACTGGAAACGAATGCCATTAATATTAGCCCGAAATGGGGCTTTGTGCAGTCAATGGTGATATAACAAGTGGTGAAAATGAAAAAACAATGAGATATTTCATTAGAGAGGAAGTTACTCTAATGAGTGAAGATTATTTCTGAGGGGAAAATGAGAAAAATGTGTGGTATGGAAGTTAGAACAGTAGAACGATAGAAGACTGAAAAAATGAACTGATTGTTTAGGTTGTGGTGCTTGGACTTGGGGTAAGAGAATTATATGAGGAAAAAGTTAAGATTCTGCGCTTAAACGATAGAACGCACGGTACGGTGCACTTAGACCAAGAATGGGGAAAAACTAAAAAGGAGAGAAGAAATTCTGAAAAAACACATTGTCAGTGGGTGAGATATACAGTAATAGCGAGGAACAATCTGTTTTGCACAGGTGTATACTGTACATTTTAAACCGAAAGAGGGGGTGGGGTGACAACAAAACAAAGGGGATAAAAGCTGCATAAGTATTAAATCATGGAAATTAATAATTTAACTATGACAAGCAATAAATAGAATAAAATTAAAGAAAATTAATAAATGAGTTTTAATGCAGGTTCGCCCTGCGAGCCCATATGTTTCCTTGCATATGTTGGTTGAACTGATAAGGAAAGAGTGATAAAGTCATAAAGTGCTCAAAGTGTATAAAATGCAAAAAGTGTATAAAGTGATAATGCGCACAACTATAAATGGTGGAGTTAATGCATCCGGAGGTTATACAATAGGGATGTCAGTTAGTGGAACAGACTGCACTAGGCACTATCCTTGTGAGGATGGGAGACAAAGCAAGGGGCACAACAGGGTTAATAGGGTCACCTACCCCGGGCAAGGATCTCATTCCTCATTTGTGAACAGCCTCTTCATCAAGAATGTCCCCGCGCTGCCCCTGGCTGTTTGACCACCTGAATGTCATGACTAATAGAGATTACAGCATTTAAAAGGCTGGGAAGGGGAGTGTGCTCACTTTCCCCCCCGATCAGGACCCCCAAGACATAATCACGGGGATCTAATCGATGCCATGGCAACCTGATGTTGTGATGACGACCTTTGGGTCAGCCAGCTACAGCAAACCTGTTAGACCATGCCAGGAGCATGGTCTTAGATGCTTGTGTCAGCCCAGCACTGAAAGGTATAATGTATTGCAATGCTGGTGCATTTCAATACATTATACCTGTGATCAGAGTAATAAAAGTTAATGTCCCATTTAGAGACTAAGGAAATAAGGTTAAAAAAAATTGAAAAAATATTTGTTAAAAATCAGAAAATAAAGATAAAAAAAATATAATATTATACCAACAAATAAGTATATTTATGTGAAAAAAAAATATGAAGAAAGTGCACATACTTGGTATTGCTGTGTCTGGAACAACCCGATCTATAAAACTGTCACACGAGTTAACCCTTACAGCGAACACCATAAAAAATGTAGAATAAAGTGCAATCAAAAAGTCACATGCAAATAAAAATGGCATCAATGAAAACATTATCTTGTCCCACAAAAAAGAAGTTGCACTATAGCTCCATCAGCGAAAAAATAAAAAAAGCTATAGCGCTCAGAATACAGCAATACAATTTTTTTCAGTAAAATTGTTTTTATGGCATAAAAGCAGATAAACAGAAAAAAACAATATAAATGTGGTATCGCTGTAATTGTACTGACCTGAAGAATAAAGCGGTCTTACCACTTTTATGACAAGGTGAAAAGCCTAATAAATAAACACAACACTTGTATTAACCTTAGAAAACAAGGATACTGCTGAACAGAGGTTAAACAGAGTCTGGAGTAACTCTGATGCCTCATTATAGTGAATGGATCCATCTGGGGTTTCACGTGAATCACGTATTATGGAGATGTAGATGGAAACTCTACTGTAAGTGCACAGCATAGAGCACAGGATAAATGTGAACTGATCCATAATGTTGTGTACCCCTAATTGTCATAAAATAGCATTCAACTCAACCCACAAAAGCACAAGTTTCCACTCAGGTCCATCATCTGTTAAGGGAAATATAAAGGGCATCTACACTACTGGTAGCAAAAAGGCTCTGGTAAAACGCTGTGGCTCCCCTCAAAAAAGAAATCAGTAAAATCTGCGCTCCCAAATCCAAATGTCCCGTCCCTTCTGAGCCACACAATGGGCCTAAACCGTTAATGTCTACATCTGAATACAGTGTGATATACGGCAAGACAGGCAGCGGAGTAGATGGGGAGAAAGTGCTCCCTTTTCTCCGCAACTGTGATCCGATCACAAGATCATATTACAGTCGGATGACACTCGTCTCACGCTCGCAGCAGAAGGTCATTAGCAAATTGCTTCCCATGCTCTCACATCACAAGCTATGCGCAACTGGAACCAAGGTCTTATTCTGAAGCAAGAAATACAGATACTCGTCAATATGTTTAATATTTCTTTTTTTTTCAGCTTAGGTGCCAATAAAGAAGAAACATGAATTACTTACTGCCAACGATGACACTAGTTGCTTGTAAGTTATAGAAAATAAGGATAAAATTGTCTTTATAAATAACAGACATCAACAGGTCTTGTATTTATTGATATACATTCATTCATGATCCTTGAAAATGGATCACTTGTACATTCCCCATGGAATTTCCATGGTTGTAACCCGTATGGCAATCTTATTGATTCACAGGTCACTTTTCCACCATGATCACATTACCAATGCTATTACTATGTCCATATTATGTACAGTTTACCTTAAAATTGACTACAAAAGTAATTTCCTTAAAGGTTTGTTCTTAATTTCAGACATGGGAATTGTCAGATACCGTATATATAAGCTTGATTTTGAAGCTGGGCAGGATCACTGGTGACTGTTGTTACCTCCTAATACAAAGCAAGATGTAGCAAAGAGCTTACTCGCTAGACAGCACTAGTGGTCAGTCTCCTAGGCAACTATATGTAAACATTGTTAAAAATTATTAAAGAGATAGTTCACTACTTAGCTTTACTAGCCACATCGATATAACGTTCCCACACAATGGAGCCCGGCATTGCTCCTACTTGCGGCGCTCTGCAGCGAAGGAGGGAGCGCGTGAGATACAGGGCTGTGATGAGCGATAAAACTCCGCCCACAGCCCAGTCACTCAGGGAGACTGGGTTCTGCCTCGGTGATGTCGGGTCAACTGAAAGTTGACGTGACATCACTGGAGCCCACGGGTCAAGCGATGGGGATGAGCAGACCGCAATAGCACCACTCAGAGGCACTATTGGCAACACAAGGTATTTGAGAGAAAGCCTTGTTTCTGAACGTTATATCGATGTGTCCAGTAAAGCTAGGTAATGAACCACCCCTATATTATCTCAAGAACGGCTGAACATTTTAATGGGAGATTCCTTTTTCTATATGAGTAAGTTACTAGGGTCATCTCTTTGCTGTTTGAAAGGGATCTGTGTCTACTAAAAGGCTATTTTGGAGGATAGCTATGGTACAGGCATATAATGTGTGCCAGCTGTACAAGGTTGCAGTCATACACTTCATGGAGAGATGGCTGAGCAGAATTTTGGCACTATCTTTATGCTTTTCTCACTAACAAAGCCATGCTAAAAAATACATGTATCTTGACTCTTTTTTTTCAGTACTGCAGGCATGCAGTGCCCAGAAAATTACCAGGTTCACAGCTTGCTGGATGGGTCGTGGTCCAACACTCCGGTTAGACTGCCGTTATATAAACATTACCAACAATCATTTGCGCTATGAATTCCGTCTGAAGCGTAGAAAAGAACCTGAGATCATCCTGAGTACCATAAACCTTAATCACTTCAATGACAAATATCATAACCGTGCCAGTGTGTATACAGAACGGGGCCTAGTGCAGCTGCACATTCAGCGATACAACACCTCTGATTTGGGCCAGTATACTTGCACTTTAAACATTCCTCAAGACCTCACCATCAACCAAACAGTGTCCATCAATGTCAGTAAAGGTAAGTTGGGAGCTACCTTCAGCCAATTTCTGTGCTTCACTGTATACGTCAGAAAGAGAACAATTATTATAGTAAGTATATGGGGTCCTCCAACCTTACTTTGACAACAGATTCAGGGAATAGGAGGATCGGGCCATTGGATTAAAAAATGCTTGATCCTGGGATTAGGGAATAGCTTCTCTCCTCTCTCCAATAAGAACATATGAAGTCACGGCAGAGCTGAGCCAAACACATAAATTAGCTGCCAGCCATATACTCGTTTGGTGGACAGCTACAATATGTCATCATGCATGCTCAGCTTAGCCATGCAAACTGCCTTTTCACAGATAAAATGGATTTGAACTCTATAGTTGTCTATTGGAAGTAGCAACCCTAAAGGTCAATATCAACCCTTTAATGAGCCTTGCCATATGACTTAGCATAAAAGCCAAACCACAATCTCACTTTGAGATACATATTACAAGGTGTTGCCCTTCCTCAGCAAGAGATCTGTTTGATTGTATGAAACACTTCTGACAGGTTTAAGTAACGTTTCTCCTTGTGGAAAGTGGCAAGCATAAGGAGGAAGCTTATAAGCCATGCAATGCTCCTCTGGGAAATTAAATACACAAATTGCCTCTTCAGAGAGGAAGATGACTTGAGCTCTAATGCCATCTATTTGAAGTAACTATCCTAAAAGTCAATATCAACCCTTTTAACAAGCCATGTCATATTAGTTAGAATTGCTTAGCCAGGAGTGCATATGTTTTCAGTTAGAAAAAGGCAGTAAACTGCTGTTATATCCCTGTGGAGTTTGCATTTCTCCATTAGAACATAAGGCTCAGCAGATGAAATAACTGATCCTTAAAGGGCAGATGTCGTCCAAAAATAAAAAATCAATAACTGAAAAAATGTAAAGTATTAATGTTTTAATGTTTTGTATAAATATTATTATTTGTTTATAATTGAGCAAAATATAAAAGAAAAATTAAAAAGTTTGATATTTTTCACTCTTAACCACTAGGGGGAACAGCTGCTGAATTCCTGTTGTAGAGCTACTGTAGAACTAGCTCACATTACAACTGTAGTAAAAGTGGGTGGAATCTGCTCTCCTGTGTGTGATGTCGCCTCCCCCTCCCAATCTGGGTGTTTCAAAAAAAGATAAGGGAAGATGAAGTTTAGGTTCACAGTGCGGAGCCATTTTGTTGGTGACCACAAAGTGAGCTTAATGTCTAAAGTGTCACTAAGGACAGCTGCATAGTGCTCCCCACATAGCACTGTACCAGCAATGCTCTGCTGCACGCACGCCTACCCACAATGCTCTGCTTCACGCCTACCCGCAATGCTCTGCCACACGTATGCCCGCCCGCAATGCTTTGCTGTATGCATGCCTGCTCGCCCGCAATGCTCTGTTACATGCATGGCCGCCTGCAATGCTCTGCTGCATGCATGCCCGCCCACCAGCAATGCTCTGCTGCATGCACGCCTGTGTATACCGCCCCACTGTATACCGCGCTCAGCTATATACCACTGTATACTGTGCTCCTCAGTATACTGTGCTCTGCTGAGTTGAGTAGCGGAGGCCCGAGGTGAACACACGAGAGCGGCGGTAGCAACGGCGGTAGAGGGGGGAAAGCAGGGGGGGCCGGAGAGGGTAGCAGCGGTCAGAGGGGGGGTAGCAGCGGCGGCCCGGCGCTGGTACTCACACATCCCGAACGGATGACAGTGGGAAAGTGCAGCACATAGCGCCACAGAGATGTCAACTATCTCCTCCCTCTGCTGTGATCTGGACAGCCCCAGGGGCATGTCCAGCTCACAGCTGGGAGCTCTCCTGTGTTAAGTCTAAAGGGTACTTTACATGCTGCGATCTCACTAGCGAGATCGCAAGAGATCGTATCCGCCCGCATCAGTTGTGCGACACGGGCAAATCGCTGCCCGTGGCGCACAACCAAGTTAGTCCCCGTCACACGGACTTACCTGCCCTGCGACATCGCTCTGGCTGGCGAACCGCCTCCTTTCTAAGGGGGCGGTTCGTGCGGCGTCATAGCGACGTCACACGGCAGGCGTCCAATAGAAGCGGAGGGGCGGAGATGAGCGGGACGTAACATCCCGCCCACCTCCTTCCTTCTGCATTGCCGGCGGGACGCACGTAAGGAGATGTTCGTCGCACCTGCGGTGTCACACACAGCGATGTGTGGTGCCGCAGGAACAAGGAACAACATCGCTAATAAGCAGAGAACGATTTTTAGTTTCAGGACGACCTCTCCGCGACAAACAATTTTGACCGCTATTGCAATCGTTTAAGGTCGTTCGTACTTGTCACACACTGCGATATCGTTAATGACACTGGATATGCGTCACAAACACCGTGACCCCAACGATTATTCATTAACGATATCGCAGAGTGTAAAGCCCCCTTAAGAGTAAGAGCGTGACTATCAGATCCATTGCCCAGGGCGCTGCCATATTTAAGGTGAGTAACTGTAGCAAATCCAAGATAGCAGCCCCCAGTGTGTCAGTGAAACTAGAATTAAATAAAAACTAAATAAACAGTGAATTTAATTTTGTATTAAAAATACTTGATTTCATAATCACTATTATTATTACACAAGTAAAAAAATGCGACACCTTCCCTTTAAAGGGAATTTGTCAGTAGAATCTTCACTCCTAAGCCGTCTATATGGGTATGGAGGTCTTAGGAAGTTAAATAAAATGATACTTTGATATCTGTGAATCGATGTCTTATTTCGGAGAATCAACATTTTTCTAAGTATGAAAATGAGCTCTTAGGGGTACTTTGCATGCTGCGACATTGCTAGCATCGGCTAGCGATGCCGAGCGCGATAGTACCCGCCCCCGTCGCACATGCGATATCTTGTGATAGCTGTCGTAGCGAACATTATCACTACGGCAGCTTCACACGCACATACCTGCCCTGTGACGTCGGTCTGGCTGACGATCCGCCTCCTTCCTAAGGGGGCGGGTCATGCGGCGTCACAGCGACGTCACACGGCAGGCAGCCAATAGAAGTGGAGGGGTGGAGATGGGTGGGACGTAAACATCCCGCCCACCTCCTTCCTTCCGCATAGCCGGTGGAGGCAGGTAAAGAGAAGTCCCTCGCTCCTGCGGCTTCATACCCAGCGATGTGTGCTGCCACAGGAACGAGGAACAACATCGTACTTGTCGCTGCAGCGAAATTATGAAAATGACCGACACTACACAGATCACCGATTTACGACGCTTTTGCGATCGTTTATCGGTGCATCTCGGCTTTACACATTGCGACGTCGTGACTGGCGCCGGATGTGCGTCACTTTCGATTTCACCCCGACGATATCGCAGTAGCGATGTCGCAACGTGCAAAGTACCCCTTAAGGTCTATGGGCAGAGACAGATCTCCCTGAGAACCTGTCTCCAGAACATATTTCCAAAGAAAGGGAGCGTTACCAGTGTGAGATATGTAATGATCACAGTCTGATGTCCTGATTTTGCTGCAGAGCTGTGTCTGATTACAACTAACACAGTAAAGCAGAGCTCAAATTTGTCTTAGGCCAGCGTCACACTTGCGATTGACTCACACAAGAGCAATGCGAGAAAATCTCACAATGCACTCGGACCAATGTTAATCAATGAGGCAGCTCCTAGATGCTTTTTTTTATCAGCTCAAATCGGACCGAGAAAAAAAATTGCAGCATGCTACGATTTCTAGAGTTTTTTAGGCGAGTCTCTCCAATGCAAGTCTATGGGTGCGAGAAAAAAAACGGATGTCACACGGACGGCACGCGGACCATCCTAGTGACATCCGTTTTTTGAAACACAATTCTATCATGTAGCAGAAAACACTGTAAATGCTCCTGTACATGACTGTAATGACTAATAGCTGATGAGGAAAAACGGATCACATACGGATTAAATACGGATTGCTCACGGACTACAATCATGAGAAAATCACAGACTCGCATTGCAATTGCACACGGATCAACACTCGGACAGCGCTCATCCTACTCAGGCATGAGAATCGGACTGATTTTGCAATCGCACGTGTGACGCCGGCCTTACAAGTACATCTGCAGTTGTAGCTCTCCTCTCCTGCTGTCAGCTCACTTGTGCTGCCTCTCCCCCCCCGCATTGGCTATCTTTGTGATAGTAATCTAAAGAAGTGTCAGCTGTAGTCAGGCAGAGCAGTCAGTGCTTACATGAGGACATCTGCTACTGTAAATGTGTTATAATAAGGCAAACCTTATATATATATTTCATTATGATCCTGGTACAGTGATACAGTACAGCAGGCATCGAGTGATGAAGAGGGTGAATATGCATTCACTTAATTAGCCATCACTCCTGTTCTGAGAGTGATAGCGTGTATGTCTCTGCAGCTGTCACTCAGCTCATGAGAGATACCGAGGATTGTAGTGCAATCCTTGGGCACTAAAGGTCCAGTCACACTAAGCAACTTACCAGCGATCCCAACAACGATAGGGATCGCTGGTAAGTTGCTAGGAGGTTGCTGGTGAGCTGTCACACTGCGACGCTCCAGCGATCCCACCAGCAACCTGACCTGGCAGGGATCGCTGGAGCGTGGCTACACGAGTTGCTGGTGAGCTCACCAGCAACCAGTGACCAGCCCCCAGTCTCCTAGTTACAGCACACATCAGGTTAATTAACCCGATGTGTGCTGCAGCTAAATGTGCACAGAGCAGGGAGCAGCGCACACTGCTTAGTGCTGGCTCCTTGCTCTCCTAGTTACAGCACACATCGGGTTAATTAGCCCGATGTGTGCTGCAGCTACATGTGCACAGAGCAGGGAGCAGCGCACACTGCTTAGTGCTGGCTCCTTGCTCTCCTAGTTACAGCACACATCGGGTTAATTAGCCCGATGTGTGCTGCAGCTACATGTGCACAGAGCAGGAGCCGGCAGCACAGGCAGTGAGAGCGGAGGAGTCTGGTATCAAAGGTAAATATCGGGTAACCAAGGACAGGGCTTCTTGGTTACCCGATGTTTACATTAGTTACCAGCCTCAGCAGAAGCCGGCTCCCTGCTCACTGCACATTAGTTGTTGCTGTCTCGCTGTCACACACAGCGATCTGTGCTTCACAGCAGGACAGCAACAACTAAAAAATGGCCCAGGACATTCAGCAACAACCAACGACCTCACAGCAGGGGCCAGGTTGTTGCTGGATGTCACACACAGCAACATCGCTGCTACGTCACAAAAGTTGTTCGTTACCAGCGATGTTGCTAGCGATGTTGCTTAGTGTGACGGGGCCTTAATACAGCAGAAAAATATAAGACACCCCCCAAAAATAAGAATTAGTGCATTTTTCAAAGCAGAAAAGATTATAACCCCCTGTCTAATTTTCAGAGAAACAATGTAGAACTGTCTTCATTACATGTCTCCCACTGGTAATGCCCCTTTAATTTAAAATAATCTTTGGAGAGAGATTCTCAGGGAGATCTACAATATGTCCAGCCCAAATATCTTAACAGCTTATTTTTACATTAAGAAAAATGTGGATTTCTCTGGACTAAGACATCGGATCACAGATATTAAAGTATCATTTTATTTAGCTTTGTGTGACCTACGTGCTCATATAGATGGCTTAGGAGGGATGATCCTACTGACAAAATTCCTTTAAGTCATTAGACTAATGTTGGGTGATTCCACTGATACCAGCAGGGATGGCCAACAGTTTATTGTGTATAGGGGTGTCTTGTTTCTCCCCAGACAGATGATGTCAGGGGAAATAGACATCTGGCATGTCCAGTTTTGGACTGCCAATCCATTTGTTCTCAATGAGATGAGCCAGAAAGGTCTGATATTGACTTTCTCATTGAAAATACAGGAGCACTCAACAGAATGAGCATTCCTGTGTATGAGAGAATCAGCAAGATAGCTCCTGGCTGAACCATTGTTCAAACCATCATTTGTTCAAAAGCCATCTATAGTGTACAGTATGAGGCCCCTTAGATCTTTATAGAGCTTTCTTTTATGTTATGCTGCACTCTGGAATTCTTAAAGGCTTAAGGGTGCTTTACACGCTGTAAGATCGCTAACGATATATCGTCGGGGTCACGGTGTTTGTGATGCACATCCGGCGTCGTTAGCGACATCGCAGCGTGTGACAGCTAGGAGCGATGATCAACGATCGCAAAGACATCAAAAATCGTTGATCGTTGACACGTCACTCCTTTTCATAATATCGTTGGTGGTGCATGCCGCTGGTTGTTCGTCATTCCTGCGGCATCACATATCGCTATGTGTGACACCGCAGGAACGATGAACATTTCCTTACCTGTGTCCACCACCAATGAGGAGGGAAGGAGGTGGGCGGGATATTCCACCCGTTCATCTCCGCCCCTCCGCTTAAATTGGACGGCTGCCGTGTGACGTCGCTGTGACACCGCACGACCCGCCCCCTTAGAAAGGAGGCGGTTCTCCGGCCACAGTGACGTCGCAGGGAAGGTAAGTCTGTGTGATGGGTGTTAGCGATGTTGTGCGCCATGGGCAGCGATTTACCCGTGTCGCACAACCGATGGGGGCAGGTACGCTTGCTAGCGATATCGATAGCGATATCGTAGCGTGTAAAGTGCCCTTTAGTGCAGCACCAAAAAAGTCAGTTTTGTATATCCATCTTTACATCTTATTGACTTTTGTAATTAGCTTTATTATTCACACCCTGCACTTCTCCCTATCCTGCTAATCACTGAATGTGTTTTTTTTAATTCATTTCATGTCATGCTTGGTTTAAGAGATGTCTTCACATGGCAGCGATGCAGGAAACTTTAGTAAGTAACTGCAGCACTGCTCTCTGATGATGTCTTGTTGCAGGTGGAGTGATAGACGCTGCGGGCAAGTGCGTGCAGCACCAGCCTCCTGTAACGTCATGTTTAAGACTCCTCTCAAATGAAATGTCACAGGAAGTACAGTAAAAAAACAACACATTTAGGGTTTACCTAGATAGGGAAAAGAGTATGGTATTGTATAATTACAAAAGTGGTTAGTACATCAGGATAGAGATTTAGAAAGGACATTTTAGTTTCAAACAGGCCATTAATAAAAGCTTGTCACAAAGTATTATGTAGTGTGACCTTACACAGTGATTCTGTGTATACAGTGGGTATGGAATGTATTTAGACCCCTTTAAATTTTTCTTTTCACTCTTTGTTTCATTGCAGCCATTTGGTAAATTCAAAAAAGTTAATTTCTTTTCTCATTAATGTACACTCTGCACCCCATCCCCCATCTTGATAGAAAAAAAAACAGAAATGTAGAGCTTTATGCAAATTTATTAAACAAGAAAAACTGAAATATCACATGGCCATAGGTATTCAGACCCTTTGCTCATTATTGAGTAGAAGCACCATTTTGAGCTAGTACAGCCATGAGTCTTCTTGGGAATTATTCTGTATCTTCCTAGAAGCTGTGAATCCAACCGCTCTAATTATCAGTCCCTTAGATAACTGTATGATTGTACTCACTCCTCAAAGCATCAACAGATAGTGTTAACTCAGCCCAACGATGACTTGTAGGAAGACCAGGAGAAACGCTGTAGTTTTCTTCTAGAATCTTGTATTGAGTACAAAGTAAAGGCAGGTGAAAAGGAATAATCTGTACAGGGTTATAGACATGTGTCTTCAGCAATGGTTCCTCTCTAAACTAAACTGAAAGAGAAGGGAGGAGCTTTCCATACAGAAGCCAATTAAGGGAGGAATATAGGGACAAACTTTATACAGTCTAAATCTACCTAGTAACAAAAAGGAATTTCCTGAAAGGAGGAAAAATATGCAATGCAAGAAATATATACAACAGGTTGTTCCCATTCATGGGACACAACACTCCCCGTCTGAAATCATCTGATTTCACAAGTCCTTCTACGACGTAAGGAGTCGATCCTGTCCCTCGATGTCACGAAACCTGTAACGAGAAAAGAGACAAACACAAAAAATGCAACGGTAATGCACTGGATTCAAGTCCATGCTTGGTTGATGACACATAGTCCTTGCGTAAAATGAAACAGTAGAAAAATGGAAAAAATGAATCCAAGTTCAACAAACCCATCTTCAGATTGGGGAAGCCAACTCTTCCTCCAACCCAATAATCCAACGGTAAAGTTTTAATCCAAAGGAAAAGTTCAAGGTTCAATTGGACACGGACAGTTGTGTCTCAGTACAGCAGGGGTAAGGAAAGGTACGCTCCCTGCTGTGGCAGTATCCAATGACAAAGTTAGTTCATGTAACGTCCTCCATCGGTAAAAGTAGCACGAGTTCGGTGACTGGATGAAAGAAGATTCGGGTTGAACTGCCCTTTGTCACCTTCCCTTCTACCTTCCGGGTCTTTCCATCATCGCTGAGTACAGCCTTGGTGATGAGTCCCATTGGCCACTCGTTGCGATGAGCCTTTCTGTCTTTCAGCAAGACAACGTCTCCTACTTGCAGGTTAGGAGATGACTTCTGCCATTTGTGACGGCTTTGAAGCAGATACAAATACTCAGTCTTCCACCGATGCCAGAACACGTTGGACAGATGTTGTACTTGCTTCCATTGACATCTGAAAATGTCCTTTTGATTGAAGTCCCCAGGAGGGACTGAAGCAGCTCCAATTTTCTGTGTGAGGAGTGTGGCTGTAGTGAGAATCATAGGAGAGGAGAGGTCTGGCGTTTATTATAGTGGAAACCTCTGCGAGGAAGGTCACCAGCACTTTGTGGGTGAGATGAAGGTTGTGATTTAATAGCATGGAATCAAGAATTCTTCGTGCGATTCCGATTATGCGTTCCCAGGATCCACCCATGTGTGAGGAGTGTGGGGGATTGAACACCAAGGTACAGCCATTTTCAGCCAAGAAGTTGTTTAGCTGCAGCTCCTTACAAGCCCCTGTGAAATTAGTTCCACAGTTAGACTGGAATTGTTTGGCATATTTTTTGTCGATGACACCAGGATGATTCACGCACATGTGCCAGCCGTGGCACATTGAAGACTTGTAGAAACAGTGAGCAATGTGAATAAGACAAGCTACGGCTCGTACCTCAGATGACCAACTTGAGAACCGCTCGAAGCGATGAGGTCTCAACTTCTGTTTTGATGTTACTGAAGTGTAGCGAGCGGAGACGATTGGTCTAATTTCCTTGTCGGATTCTGGTTATTATTATTATTATTATTATTATTGTTTATTTATAGAGCACCATTGATTCCATGGTGCTGTACATGAGGGGGTTACATACAGAATACATATACACGTTACAATAGACAGACTATCACAGAGGGAAGAGGGCCCTGCCCTTGCGGGCTTACATCCTAAAGGATTTTGGGGAGGAGACAGGTGGGGTGTAGGTTGGGCGGCAGCTCTGCACGGTGGTGGGGCGGCAGCTCCGCACGGTGGTGGGGCGGCAGCTCCGCACGGTGGTGGGGCGGCAGCTCCGCACGGTGGTGGGGCGGCAGCTCCGCACGGTGGTGGGGCGGCAGCTCCGCACGGTGGTGGGGCGGCAGCTCCACACGATGGTGGGGCAGTGAGGTCATTGTAGATTATAGGCATTTCTGAACAGATGAGTTTTCAGGGTCCGTTTGAAGTTTTCAAGTGTAGTAGATAGTCTGACGTGTTGAGGCAGTGAGTTCTAGGAGACTGGGGATGCTCGGGAGAAGTCTTGGAGTCGGTTGCATGAGGAGCGAATAAGAGAGGAGGAGAGAAGGAGATCTTGGGAGGACCGGAGGTTACGTTTTGGAGTGTAGCGAGAGATTAGTTCAGAGATATATGGAGGAGACAGATCAACTCGTACATGTTGCCGGCGTAGTTATCGCAGGTCTCCTCATATAAGATACTTGGAGGTGTCAGCCACATGTTGTTGCCGAGTTTGAATGCTGCAGTGAGTCTCATTCCTCGGTCAGCTGGGTTTTGTTCGGTGGGAATGTGGTGCCACTGTTCGGCATGATCTCTGTCGAGGATATTTTGCGTAATCTCGACAAAGTGTTTCTCTATCTCTGGTTGTCTTTTCAAGGTGCGTTTTAGAGAGGAGAACCTTGCGGTTGCTTGCTGGGAGTTGTTTGGCAACCTTGGCCTTGGAGACCGAAAGGATAATGGGGCTACCCAACTGTTAGAGTCGTTTTGAGAGAACTCTTTATCCATAATCTTTATGAATTCTTTGTCTTCTCTCATCGGTGCCAACTTGTTGTCTTCATTTGTAGACTCAAACACTGTTGACCCGTTTCCTATGATCACCCAGCCTAAGTCGTAGCGCTGAGCGAATGGCGCGTCGTGTGGCCCATTGATTTGTTTACGTACTTTGTGTAGCCGGAGGATGTCCCTTCCAAGCAGAATAAGGATGTTTGCACTATGATCGAGAGCTGAGATCTTGCTGGCGATAGTTCTCAGGTGAGGGTGGTGAAGAGCTGCCTCAGGTGTCGGAATCTCTTCCCGGTTAGCCGGTATCTGGTTGCACTCGCCGAGTGTCGGTAGAGGTATCTCTACGGTATTTTCAAGAGGTGAGACCACGGGCTCTTCTTCCGCAAGCTTCTGAGATGCCGCTGCAAGTACCTAGTGTGTAAGGGTAGGCATTTCCTTTTAAGCCGAACAAGTCGAAGAGTTCAGTCCTGGAGAGAGACCTGTTGCTCTGGTCGTCCAGGATGCTGTACACCTTCACGGCCCTTTCTGGGTGACCTTTGGGATATACCCTTACTAGGCATATTTTTGCAAAAGACTTGTCCCAGAGATCTTTTCCGCAGACTTCGGTGCACGAAGAGGAAACTGTGAGGTGGTTTGCAGCTTGGCCTGTACTCTCTCCGCCATGCCTTGTGGTAGGAGAAGGTGTAGGTGCAGGATCAGGCTGAGATGGGTGGAGCGCTTGTATGTGATCTGTGCTGTCACACTCCATGCACTTAATTGTAACCTTACAGTCCTTGGCAAGGTGTTCTGTATAGGCACAACACCTGAAACATACCCCAAACCTTTTCAAGAGTTCCTTTCGTTCTGGGAGGGGTTTCTTCCTGAAGCCAATGCACTTCTTCAGAGGATGTGGCAGTTTGTGAATAGGACACTGGCGGTTCGAATTTTCTGGCTTCCCGCCTTCATTGCCCTTGTCTGGTGCTGACGTTGGTGTAGGTGGTAGAAAATCGGTCTTTTTGACTGATACTGGGCCCCTACGTTTTCTGTCATTTTGATGAGTGCTCTCATATCTGGGAGCTGGTGAAGTGGAGCCGGTGGGTTCTCCACAGGTGAAGCTGGGGTCTGCCTTACGTTCCACGATGCCGTTGATGAACTCGCAGAAGTAGGAGAATGGAGGGAAGGAGACTTGGTGCTCTTTTTTATAGTTTGTTCCTACCGTGGTCCACCTTTCCTGCACGTTGTAAGGTAACTTGGTGACTATGGGTTTCACCCCACGAGCGGTGTGCAGGTAGCTGAGGCCAGGTAGGTGTGTGTCTGTTTTGGCCAGCTGGAGCTCGGACAGCAGGTCGCTGAGTTCCTGGTACTTTGAAGCATGCTTGCCAGATATTTTGGGAAGGTCGTATAGTTGTTTCAGCAATGCATCTTCAATTGCTTCAGGACTGCTGAAGCCTTTCTCTAGTCTGTCCCATGCGGTTGCGAGACCAGTTGTTGGGTCGCTGATGTAGACGGATCTGAGTCTCTTGATTCTTTCAGCAGACTGTGGCCCTAGCCACCTGATTAGCAAGTCCAGCTCTTCAGCAGCTATAATGTCGAGGTCACGCGTTGCGGTTTTGAAGGCACACTTCCACCCTCTGTAGTTTTCGGGCTGGTCATCATACTTTGTGAGACCGGTGTTGGTGAGTTCTCGGCGGATCATGTACCTCACAAAGTCGGACATGTCTGATCTTTCTGACATTTGGGGCACATTTGCTGACTGCGTGGTGCTGGTTGCGTGGTTCGTAGCTTCTTGGTTCGGGAACATGGGAAAGTACGGAGTGGCGTAGGCGTTTAGACCAGTGACCGCTGGTTTGGTGTGTACAGTCTCTGTTGTATGCGGGGCTGGAACTACACAGTTGTTGGGAGTGTAGTGCCTTGCCAGCATGTTAGGTTGCTTGTAGACATGGGCATACGGAGGTTGCTGATGCGCAGGGTGTGGCTGTGCATTGGAATATGAAGCAGGTTCAGGCTTGAAAGTCTGAGGTGCATTGCACTGACCTGGAAGGCTGGAAGCTGTAGGTGGATCAGTGTCTTGAAGCTCTGGAGAAGTGTTAGCGCTGACGGGAATGTTGATGGTAGTTGGCAGTTCGTCAGCTTGGCTCAGCACGTAATCTCTTGAACGCTTAAGTGAGACTTCTGTGTCGAGATCACACAAACTGGCGCTGCCCTCTTGGCTCCCACCCAGAGCATGCTCAAAGACCTTTAGCCTTGCCATGGCCGCCACATGTTCACATTCCTTCTGAAGGGCTTCAATTTCTGCTTCCTTGCATGCAGATTCTGCTTTAATCTCTGCTTCTTTGCGTGCAGATTCTGCTTTCATCTCTGCTTCTCTCTGGGCGAAGATGGCTTGTACTTTTGTTGTTTCTGCTTCAGAGCGCGCCTTTATGAGCTGCTCGTTGAGCGATGAGCCTGATTTGAGTGAGTGCCTTGAGCTCTTAACGGACCTGGATTTGTAAGATGCCGCTCCTGATATTTGCGCAATTTTTGCTTCAGTCTCGCTCACAATGTCGCGCACAGTTTGGTCTCGTTCAGCATTAAGCTGTTGGAAGTCCTGTAGTTCTTTTTGAGACTTGGACGTATTTGATCTCAGCAGGGTAGAGGAATATTTTTTACAAATCTCTTTGTAGGACCGGTATGCTGAGTACAGTTGTTCAAGGGCTCCCTCTGATGGTAGCTCATGAGCACCGGGCGCAGAAAAAACAGTCACTTGTTTTTGCACTCTTTGCCACAATAATGTTGTGCGGGTAAGCTAAGCAGTTCACTTCTGGCTGTTTCTAGGTTCTCTTTAACCTTCCATGTTGGTTTGGTCAACCGCTTAGATCTTTCACTGTAATTGGATTGTGAGTCCATGTCTTTCTCTTGCTGCTTTAGAGCAGGTAGTGAAAGGGTTCTCTTTACCTCCATCAGGAAGGGTGAATACTGCTGTGCACTGGTTGTCAGGGAAGCCAATACAATGTTGCAATCTGAGCTTGCAGAATGTATTTGCAGAGTCTCTGGCTGCAGCTTACAATTAGCTTATGGTGATTCTTGGTTATAGCTGCACACAGTTCTGATAACAGGTTAAGGCTATGTGCGCACTAGGCGTTTTTGCCGCGTTTTTAGCGGCGTTTTTTACCGCGTTTTTGTGCTGAAAACGCAGTGACATTGCTTCCCCAGCAATGTCAATGGGTTTTCAGAAGTGCTGTCCTCACACAGCGTTTTTTTTTTAGCTGCGTTTTTGTGGTGACCACAAAAACGCAGCATGTCAATTATTTCTGCGTTTTCCACTGCGTTTTTCACTCATTGAATTCAATGAGATGTTAAAAACGCAATGAATAACGCATATAGCCGCGTTTCTATGACTAAAAACGCAGCTATAAACGCAAGGGGTGGGTACTACAGTGACGTGTATAGGAAGAGGATTCCTTCTGTTGGTAAACACAGAAGCATGAATCCTCCCGGTACCGTCACCGCCGCGTCCACCTCCCGTCCTGTGCATGTCAGCTCCGTGCGGCGCCATGTCTGGGCGGGAGGTGGAGGCAGCGGCGAAAACCAAAGTGAACAGTAGAAAAAAAAAAAAAAATGTCATATACTCACCTGTCCGCAGGGTCCCGGTGCCATGCCCGCTCCCATCTCCTCCCGGTCCCGCCGCTCTGGCTGTGTGCAGTCTCCCCGGGGCAGGACCTTGCTTGCAGGACCTGGCGGTGGATCACCTGATGCAGTCACCTGACGCATCAGCTGATCGCGGTGTCGCCGGCTTCTTCGCGCCCGGCCGGCTATCAGCTGATCCTGCCGTCAGGGGACTTCATCAGCTGATTACCGGCAGCTCCGGCAGCGATCGTATAGGATCAGACTCCTGTCCAATCGATCGCTCCAGGAGCTGCCGGTAATCACCACAGCACATAAGTGAGTATTATTATTTTTTTTTTTTTCTACTGATGCATCAGCTGATTGTATAACCGGCTTTTATACAATCAGCTGATGTGTGATGTGATTCAGGCACTTGAACCTGACACATCATCTGATCGCTTTGCCTTCCAGCAAACCGATCAGATGATATTGGATGCGGATTGGACGGCGCGGGACCCTTGACCCAGGATTACTGCGGAGGGGGGTTCTTTATTTCAATAAAGATGGAGTCACTAATTGTGTTGTGTTTTATTTCTAATAAAAATATTTTTCTGTGTGTTGTGTTTTTTTTTAGCTTTACTAGAAATTCATGGTGGCCATGTCTAATATTGGCGTGTCACCATGAATTTCGGGCTTAGGGCCAGCTGATAATATACAGCTAGCCCTAACCCCATTATTACCCAGTGAGCCACCCGGCTTCAGGGCAGCTGGAAGAGTTGGATACAGCGCCAGAAGATGGCGCTTCTATGAAAGCGCCATTTTCTGGGGTGGCTGCGGACTGCAATTCGCAGTGGGGGTGCCCAGAAAGCATGGGCACCCTGCACTGTGGATTCCAATCCCCAGCTGCCTAGTTGTACCCGGCTGGACTCAAAAATTAGGCGAAGCCCACGTCATTTTTTTTTTTTTAATTATTTCATGAAATAATTAAAAAAAAGGGCTTCTCTATATTTTTGGCTCCCAGCCGGGTACAAATAGGCAGCTGGGGGTTGGGGGCAGCCCGTACCTGCCTGCTGTACCCGGCTAGCATACAAAAATATGGCGAAGCCCATGTCATTTTTTTTTTCTTTTTGGGCAAAAAACTGCATACAGTCCTGGAAGGAGGATGCTGAGCCTTGTAGTTCTGCAGCTTCTGTCTGCTCTCCTGCATACACTAGTGAATGGAGGATGCTGAGACTTGTAGTTCTGCAGCTGCTGTCTGCTCTCCTGCATACACTAGTGAATGGAGGATGCTGAGACTTGTAGTTCTGCAGCTGCTGTCTGCTCTCCTGCATACACTAGTGAATGGAGGATGCTGAGACTTGTAGTTCTGCAGCTGCTGTCTGCTCTCCTGCATACACTAGTGAATGGAGGATGCTGAGATTTGTTGTTCTGCAGCTGCTGTCTGCTCTCCTGCATACACTAGTGAATGGAGGATGCTGAGACTTGTAGTTCTGCAGCTGCTGTCTGCTCTCCTGCATACACTAGTTCTGCAGCTGTCTGCTCTCCTGCATACAATGAACATTTTGAAGAAGGAAATGACATCAGACCTTTTTTTTTTTTTTTTTTTCATCAACAATCTTTAATGGCATTGTGCACTGATTAAAAACGCAGTGAGTAAAAACGCAGCAAAAAACGCACCAAATCGCGGCAAAAACGCATGCGTTTTTGCCGCGTTTTTTTAGCCGCGGGTGCGTTTTTTAGACAAAAACGCACATAAAAACGCAGCGTGAAAAAAACGCCTAGTGCGCACATAGCCTAATACTTTACATTGCACTTTGTCTGAAGCTGCTATAAAGTTTTAGGCCCTGTGCCCACAGTGCTTTTTTTTCAGCACAAAAAAAGCAGCTTTTTTCTGTGCTTCTTTTCATGCTTTCATGCTTTTTTTCATGCTTCTTTTCATGCTTTCATGCTTTTTTTCTTGCTTCTTTTCATGCTTTTTTTCTTGCTTTTTTTAATGCTTCTTTTCATGCTTCTTTTCATGCTTTTTTTCCTGCTTTTTTTCATGCTTTCATGCTTTTTTTCCTGCTTTTTTTCATGCTTCTTTTCATGCTTTTTTTGTTACTATTGAATGCTTGTTTCAGCTCATTAAAGTTGGATATGAAAATAAAGGTGTTCTGATATCATTTCCTTCTTCAACCCATTTTCTTCAATCTCCATTTTGGAATAAAAGTGACAGGAAAATGATGATCCATTAGATCGTTTACCAGCGCCGGTATTCACCAGCTCATGCAGGTGAATAGCGGCGCCGGGAATCAGGTACTCAGAGATCACTGTTGCTATAGTAACTCGCTCATTAGGTTACTATGGCAACGGTGGCAGCGGTGATGTCACCGCTTACCAACCCGCAGTCTCTGCTCACTCATTGAGTGATTAGACAGCACGAGGAGCAGAAGCGTTCTTGCTCCCCCGTGCTTCCTGATGTAGCAGAGCTAGATCGGTGACAGAAGACCAGGATCGAGGAGGGGTGAGAGGGAGTAATAAAGATGGAGTCCCTGTGTCTGTGTATTTATTTCTAATAAAGTATTTTTTTCTGTGTGGTGTAACCCTTCATTGGAGATTCTAAATGGCCGGGTCAAACTTGGCCTGACAATAAGAATCTCGGACTTAATACCAGCTGGTAAAACAAAGCTGGTATTAACCCCTTATTACCCAGCGTGCGACCCGACACCAGGTCCGCTGGGAGAGTTGGACACAGCGCCAAAAGATGGCACTTCTATGAAAGCACCATTTTCTGGGGCAGCTGCAGACTGCAATACGCAGCAGGGGGCCCAGAAAGCTTGGGCCACTCTGCGCTGCAGATTCCAGTCCCTAGCTGTCTGGTTGTACCTGGCTGGACACAAAAATTGGGCGAAGCCCACGTCATTTTTTTGTCCAAGGAAAAAGGGCTTCCCTGGATTTTTCATTGCCAGTGAAGGTAACACCAAGCAGGAGGGGTTAGCAGCCAGTAGCTGTTTAAGTTACCCTAGCAATAGAAAATGCAGAGAGAGCCTAAGCATTTTTTTTTTACCCCTAACCCTTTTGGGTTATGTGTTTTTTTTTTTTTAATGAATTAAAAAAAAATCGACATGGGCTTCGCCATATTTTTGTATGCCAGCCAGGTACAGCAGGCAGGTACGGGTGGCCTCCAACCCCCAGCTGCCTATTTGTACCCAGCTGGGAACGAAAAATATAGGGAAGCCCTTTTTTCAATTATTTCATGAATTTCATAAAATAATTTAAAAAAAAAAAAACGACATGGGCTTCGCCCAATTTATGTGTCCAGCCAGGTACAACTAGGCAGCTGGGGACTGGAATCCGCAGTACAGGGTGGCCCAAGCTTTCTGGGCCCCCCCACTGCGAATTGCAGTCCGCAGCTGCCC
This sequence comes from Anomaloglossus baeobatrachus, assembly GCF_048569485.1. Taxonomy (NCBI): domain Eukaryota; kingdom Metazoa; phylum Chordata; class Amphibia; order Anura; family Aromobatidae; genus Anomaloglossus; species Anomaloglossus baeobatrachus. Next base: position 110,983,876 of record NC_134363.1, on the reverse strand, counting down.
CAGAAAATGGCGCATTCATAGGAAGCGCCATCTTCTGGTGCTGTATCCAACTCTTCCAGCAGCCCTGGTATCGGGTGGCTCACTGGGTAATAATGGGGTTAGGGACAGCTTTGTATTATCAGCTGGCCCTAAGCCTGAAATTCATGGTGTCACGCCAATATTAGACATAGCCGCCATGAATTTCAAGTAAAGAAAAAAAAAACACAACACAGAGAAAAATATTTTTATTAGAAATAAAACACAACACAATTAGTGACTCCATCTTTATTGAACTAAAGAACCCCCCTCCGCCGTAGTCCTGGGTCGAGGGTCCCGCGATGTCCAATCCGGATCCAATATCATCTGATTGAAAGGCAAACTGATCAGATGATGACACATCATCTGATCGGTTTGCCTTCTGATCAGATGATATTGTATTCAGGTCTTTGAACCTGACACAGGTTCAAGGACCTGAAACAGATTACACATCAGCTGATTGTCTAAAAGTCTCATGGGCTCCAGGACCCGCTGGTAAGCAGCTGATGCTATCACCTAATAGCATCATCCCATCGTTTACGTCCAGGGAAGATCAGCTGATTCATCATCTGGTAGTTAAAAAGCCGGCAGGCTTTTCACCGCTGGACGTAAACAATCAGCTGCTTACCGGCAGGTCCTGGAGCCCATCGGACGTGACCCAGGAGACTGCAGAGAGGTGAGTAAGGTGAAGAGTTAATTCCAGCGGCGGATCTCCTACATGAACTGTATTCAACTTGTGACATTCCCTGACCTCCCTGTAGAGTGGTGTCGGTAAAACACTGCAAGAATACTGAATGTCTGGTGCATGGCAAAAGGTGAACACAGTTCATGCAGGAGGATCACCGGGGTTTTTCGGGGTTCACCTTGACGTCAGCGGGGGTTGCCTGCATTTATGTGGCATAGGCTGTGCACCAGGCATTCAGTATTCTTGCGGTGTTTTACTGCGACATCTCTTTGCAGGGAAGTCCGGGGATGTCAGGAGGTGAATACAATTCATGCTGGAGAATTACCGGGGGCTTTCCTGGTGATCCCCCGCTGGGATTAACTATTCACCTTGTGACGTCAGCGGGGGTCCCTGCATTGTTTAATGCCACACGTCACTGCAGAGAAGTTCGGGATGTCACAATGTGAATACAATTCATGCAGGGGGATTACCGAGCAATGCCGCCCACATTCTTGGAGATCCCCGCTGGGATGAACTCTTTACATTGTGACATCAGTGGCGGTCCATGCATTGTTTACCGCGACACCTCGCTGTATAAGTTCCGGGATGTCACAAGGTGAATACAATTCATACAGGGGGATTACTGTGGGATTTCCTGGAGATCCCCCGCTGTGATGAACTCTTTACCTTGTGACGTCAGCGGGGCTCCCTGCAGAGGTGTCGCGCTAAACAATGCTAATGCTAATTGCTAAACAATGCTAATAAGATAACAGCTCCCGACGCTGGCTATGTGGCTTTCTTCTATGAAGGAATCTACATAGCCATAGCTTTCTTTTCTCCCTAAAAACGCCCAAACGCATAAAATATAAAGCAACGTGGGCATTACACATGCGTTTTTTCTTGCTTTTTTCCCTGACTCCATTGAAGTCAATTGGGGAAAAAAGCAGGAAAAAACGCTAAAACAATTGACATGTTGCTTCTTTTTTCAGCAAGAAAAATGCAACTGAAAAAGAAGCAACGTGGGCACAGCAAGTCCTGATTCTCATAGACTTTGCTGGGATGCTTTTTCCTTGCTTTTATTGATTAAAAAAAGCAATGAAAAACGCTAGAAAAAACGCTGTAAAAACGCCCTGTGGGCACAAGGCCTTATGCTGTGGCTTGTTATCAGCCCCTTGGGGTAATCCTTTCTCTGGATTGTATGCAGTATAGCACTCCTGGAAACAGGTTCTTTACTGATATATGTATACTAATCCCGGTCACAGCTAGTCCTTTTCACTATTTCTGTCTCTTCCTAGAAGCTGTGAATCCAACCACTCTAATTATCAGTCCCTTAAGCTGGTGTCACACATAACGACGACGACAACGACGTCGCTGCTACGTCACCATTTTCTGTGACGTTGCAGCGACGTCCCGTCGCTGTCGCTGTGTGTGACATCCAGCAACGACCTGGCCCCTGCTGTGAGGTCGCCGGTCGTTGCTGAATGTCCAGCTTCATTTTTTGGTCGTCACTCTCCCGCTGTGACACACACATCGCTGTGTGTGACAGCGAGAGAGCGACGAAATGAAGCGATCAGGAGCCGGCACTGGCAGCTGCGGTAAGCTGTAACCAGCGTAAACATCGGGTAACCAAGGGAAGACCTTTCCCTAGTTATCCGATGTTTACGCTGGTTACCGGCCTCCGCTCTTGCTGCCAGCGCCGGCTCCTGCACTGTGACATGTGGCTGCAGTATGCATCGGGTAATTAACCCGATGTATACTGTAGCAAGGAGAGCAAGGAGCCAGCGCTAAGCAGTGCGCGCGGCTCCCTGCTCTCTGCACTGTGACATGTAGCTGCAGCACACATCGGGTTAATTAACCCCATGTGTACTGTACCTAGGAGAGCAAGGAGCCAGCGCTAAGCAGTGCGCGCGGCTCCTTGCTCTCTGCACTGTGACATGTAGCTGCAGCACACATCGGGTTAATTAACCCCATGTGTACTGTACCTAGGAGAGCAAGGAGCCAGCGCTAAGCGCGGCTCCCTGCTCTCTGCACATGTAGCACAGCGACGTTATGATCGCTGCTTCTGCTGTGTTTGACAGCTAAGCAGCGATCATAACAGCGACTTACAAGGTCGCTGTTACGTCACCGAAAATGGTGACGTAACAGCGACGTCGTTGTCGCTGTCGCTTAGTGTGACACCAGCTTTAGATAACTGTATGATTGTACTCACTCCTCAAAGCATCAACAGATAGTGTTAACTCAGCCCAACGATGACTTGTAGGAAGACCAGGAGAAACGCTGTACTTTTCTTCTAGAATCTTGTATTAAGTACAAAGTAAAGGCAGGTGAAAAGGAATAATCTGTACAGGGTTATAGACATGTGTCTTTAGCAATGGTTCCTCTCTAGACTAAACTGTAGGAGAAGGGAGGATCTTTCTATACAGAAGCCAACTAAGGCTATGTGCGCACTAGGCGTTTTTGCCGCGTTTTTAGCGGCGTTTTTACCGCGTTTTTGTGCTGAAAACGCAGTGACATTGCTTCCCCAGCAATGTCAATGGGTTTTCAGAAGTGCTGTCCTCACACAGCGTTTTTTTTTAGCTGCGTTTTTGTGGTGACCACAAAAACGCAGCATGTCAATTATTTCTGCGTTTTCCACTGCGTTTTTCACTCATTGAATTCAATGAGATGTTAAAAACGCAATGAATAACGCATATAGCCGCGTTTCTATGACTAAAAACGCAGCTATAAACGCAAGGGGTGGGTACTACAGTGACGTGTACAGGAAGAGGATTCCTTCTGTTGGTAAACACAGAAGCATGAATCCTCCCGGTACCGTCACCGCCGTGTCCACCTCCCGTCCTGTGCATGTCAGCTCCGTGCGGCGCCATGTCTGGGCGGGAGGTGGAGGCAGCGGCGAAAACCAAAGTGAACAGTAGAAAAAAAAAAATGTCATATACTCACCTGTCCGCAGGGTCCCGGTGCCATGCCCGCTCCCATCTCCTCCCGGTCCCGCCGCTCTGGCTGTGTGCAGTCTCCCCGGGGCAGGACCTTGCTTGCAGGACCTGGCGCTGATCACCTGATGCAGTCACCTGACGCATCAGCTGATCGCGGTGTCGCCGGCTTTTTCACGCCCGGCCGGCTATCAGCTGATCCTGCCGTCAGGGGACTTCATCAGCTGATTACCGGCAGCTCCGGCAGCGATCGTATAGGATCAGACTCCTGTCCAATCGATCGCTGCAGGAGCTGCCGGTAATCACCACAGCACATAAGTGAGTATTATTTTTTTTTTTTTTTCTACTGATGCATCAGCTGATTGTATAATCGGCTTTTATACAATCAGCTGATGTGTGATGGGATTCAGGCACTTGATCCTGACACATCATCTGATCGCTTTGCCTTCCAGCAAACCGATCAGATGATATTGGATCCTGATTGGACGGCGCGGGACCCTGACCCAGGATTACTGCGGAGGGGGGTTTATTTCAATAAAGATGGAGTCACTAATTGTGTTGTGTTTTATTTCTAATAAAAATATTTTTCTGTGTGTTGTTTTTTTTTTATCATTACTAGAAATTCATGGTGGCCATGCCTAATATTGGCGTGACACCATGAATTTCGGGCTTAGGGCTAGCTGATAATATACAGCTAGCCCTAACTCCATTATTACCTAGCTAGCCACCCGGCATCAGGGCAGCTAGAAGAGTTGGATACAGCGCCAGAAGATGGCGCTTCTATGAAAGCGCCATTTTCTGGGGTGGCTGCGGACTGCAATTCGCAGTGGGGGTGCCCAGAAAGCTTGGGCACCCTTCACTGTGGATTCCAATCCCCAGCTGCCTAGTTGTACCCGGCTGGACTCAAAAATTAGGCGAAGCCCACGTCATTTTTTTTTTTTAATTATTTCATGAAATAATTAAAAAAAAAAGGGCTTCTCTATATTTTTGGTTCCCAGCCGGGTACAAATAGGCAGCTGGGGGTTGGGGGCAGCCCGTATCTGCCTGCTGTACCCGGCTAGCATACAAAAATATGGCGAAGCCCATGTCATTTTTTTTTCTTTTTGGGCAAAAAACTGCATACAGTCCTGGATGGAGGCTGCTGAGCCTTGTAGTTCTGTAGTAGTTTTCACAGATAAAATGGATTTGAACTCTATAGTTGTCTATTGGAAGTAGCAACCCTAAAGGTCAATATCAACCCTTTAATGAGCCTTGCCATATGACTTAGCATAAAAGCCAAACCACAATCTCACTTTGAGATACATATTACAAGGTGTTGCCCTTCCTCAGCAAGAGATCTGTTTGATTGTATGAAACACTTCTGACAGGTTTAAGTAACGTTTCTCCTTGTGGAAAGTGGCAAGCATAAGGAGGAAGCTTATAAGCCATGCAATGCTCCTCTGGGAAATTAAATACACAAATTGCCTCTTCAGAGAGGAAGATGACTTGAGCTCTAATGCCATCTATTTGAAGTAACTATCCTAAAAGTCAATATCAACCCTTTTAACAAGCCATGTCATATTAGTTAGAATTGCTTAGCCAGGAGTGCATATGTTTTCAGTTAGAAAAAGGCAGTAAACTGCTGTTATATCCCTGTGGAGTTTGCATTTCTCCATTAGAACATAAGGCTCAGCAGATGAAATAACTGATCCTTAAAGGGCAGATGTCGTCCAAAAATAAAAAATCAATAACTGAAAAAATGTAAAGTATTAATGTTTTAATGTTTTGTATAAATATTATTATTTGTTTATAATTGAGCAAAATATAAAAGAAAAATTAAAAAGTTTGATATTTTTCACTCTTAACCACTAGGGGGAACAGCTGCTGAATTCCTGTTGTAGAGCTACTGTAGAACTAGCTCACATTACAACTGTAGTAAAAGTGGGTGGAATCTGCTCTCCTGTGTGTGATGTCGCCTCCCCCTCCCAATCTGGGTGTTTCAAAAAAAGATAAGGGAAGATGAAGTTTAGGTTCACAGTGCGGAGCCATTTTGTTGGTGACCACAAAGTGAGCTTAATGTCTAAAGTGTCACTAAGGACAGCTGCATAGTGCTCCCCACATAGCACTGTACCAGCAATGCTCTGCTGCACGCACGCCTACCCACAATGCTCTGCTTCACGCCTACCCGCAATGCTCTGCCACACGTATGCCCGCCCGCAATGCTTTGCTGTATGCATGCCTGCTCGCCCGCAATGCTCTGTTACATGCATGGCCGCCTGCAATGCTCTGCTGCATGCATGCCCGCCCACCAGCAATGCTCTGCTGCATGCACGCCTGTGTATACCGCCCCACTGTATACCGCGCTCAGCTATATACCACTGTATACTGTGCTCCTCAGTATACTGTGCTCTGCTGAGTTGAGTAGCGGAGGCCCGAGGTGAACACACGAGAGCGGCGGTAGCAACGGCGGTAGAGGGGGGAAAGCAGGGGGGGCCGGAGAGGGTAGCAGCGGTCAGAGGGGGGGTAGCAGCGGCGGCCCGGCGCTGGTACTCACACATCCCGAACGGATGACAGTGGGAAAGTGCAGCACATAGCGCCACAGAGATGTCAACTATCTCCTCCCTCTGCTGTGATCTGGACAGCCCCAGGGGCATGTCCAGCTCACAGCTGGGAGCTCTCCTGTGTTAAGTCTAAAGGGTACTTTACATGCTGCGATCTCACTAGCGAGATCGCAAGAGATCGTATCCGCCCGCATCAGTTGTGCGACACGGGCAAATCGCTGCCCGTGGCGCACAACCAAGTTAGTCCCCGTCACACGGACTTACCTGCCCTGCGACATCGCTCTGGCTGGCGAACCGCCTCCTTTCTAAGGGGGCGGTTCGTGCGGCGTCATAGCGACGTCACACGGCAGGCGTCCAATAGAAGCGGAGGGGCGGAGATGAGCGGGACGTAACATCCCGCCCACCTCCTTCCTTCTGCATTGCCGGCGGGACGCACGTAAGGAGATGTTCGTCGCACCTGCGGTGTCACACACAGCGATGTGTGGTGCCGCAGGAACAAGGAACAACATCGCTAATAAGCAGAGAACGATTTTTAGTTTCAGGACGACCTCTCCGCGACAAACAATTTTGACCGCTATTGCAATCGTTTAAGGTCGTTCGTACTTGTCACACACTGCGATATCGTTAATGACACTGGATATGCGTCACAAACACCGTGACCCCAACGATTATTCATTAACGATATCGCAGAGTGTAAAGCCCCCTTAAGAGTAAGAGCGTGACTATCAGATCCATTGCCCAGGGCGCTGCCATATTTAAGGTGAGTAACTGTAGCAAATCCAAGATAGCAGCCCCCAGTGTGTCAGTGAAACTAGAATTAAATAAAAACTAAATAAACAGTGAATTTAATTTTGTATTAAAAATACTTGATTTCATAATCACTATTATTATTACACAAGTAAAAAAATGCGACACCTTCCCTTTAAAGGGAATTTGTCAGTAGAATCTTCACTCCTAAGCCGTCTATATGGGTATGGAGGTCTTAGGAAGTTAAATAAAATGATACTTTGATATCTGTGAATCGATGTCTTATTTCGGAGAATCAACATTTTTCTAAGTATGAAAATGAGCTCTTAGGGGTACTTTGCATGCTGCGACATTGCTAGCATCGGCTAGCGATGCCGAGCGCGATAGTACCCGCCCCCGTCGCACATGCGATATCTTGTGATAGCTGTCGTAGCGAACATTATCACTACGGCAGCTTCACACGCACATACCTGCCCTGTGACGTCGGTCTGGCTGACGATCCGCCTCCTTCCTAAGGGGGCGGGTCATGCGGCGTCACAGCGACGTCACACGGCAGGCAGCCAATAGAAGTGGAGGGGTGGAGATGGGTGGGACGTAAACATCCCGCCCACCTCCTTCCTTCCGCATAGCCGGTGGAGGCAGGTAAAGAGAAGTCCCTCGCTCCTGCGGCTTCATACCCAGCGATGTGTGCTGCCACAGGAACGAGGAACAACATCGTACTTGTCGCTGCAGCGAAATTATGAAAATGACCGACACTACACAGATCACCGATTTACGACGCTTTTGCGATCGTTTATCGGTGCATCTCGGCTTTACACATTGCGACGTCGTGACTGGCGCCGGATGTGCGTCACTTTCGATTTCACCCCGACGATATCGCAGTAGCGATGTCGCAACGTGCAAAGTACCCCTTAAGGTCTATGGGCAGAGACAGATCTCCCTGAGAACCTGTCTCCAGAACATATTTCCAAAGAAAGGGAGCGTTACCAGTGTGAGATATGTAATGATCACAGTCTGATGTCCTGATTTTGCTGCAGAGCTGTGTCTGATTACAACTAACACAGTAAAGCAGAGCTCAAATTTGTCTTAGGCCAGCGTCACACTTGCGATTGACTCACACAAGAGCAATGCGAGAAAATCTCACAATGCACTCGGACCAATGTTAATCAATGAGGCAGCTCCTAGATGCTTTTTTTTATCAGCTCAAATCGGACCGAGAAAAAAAATTGCAGCATGCTACGATTTCTAGAGTTTTTTAGGCGAGTCTCTCCAATGCAAGTCTATGGGTGCGAGAAAAAAAACGGATGTCACACGGACGGCACGCGGACCATCCTAGTGACATCCGTTTTTTGAAACACAATTCTATCATGTAGCAGAAAACACTGTAAATGCTCCTGTACATGACTGTAATGACTAATAGCTGATGAGGAAAAACGGATCACATACGGATTAAATACGGATTGCTCACGGACTACAATCATGAGAAAATCACAGACTCGCATTGCAATTGCACACGGATCAACACTCGGACAGCGCTCATCCTACTCAGGCATGAGAATCGGACTGATTTTGCAATCGCACGTGTGACGCCGGCCTTACAAGTACATCTGCAGTTGTAGCTCTCCTCTCCTGCTGTCAGCTCACTTGTGCTGCCTCTCCCCCCCCGCATTGGCTATCTTTGTGATAGTAATCTAAAGAAGTGTCAGCTGTAGTCAGGCAGAGCAGTCAGTGCTTACATGAGGACATCTGCTACTGTAAATGTGTTATAATAAGGCAAACCTTATATATATATTTCATTATGATCCTGGTACAGTGATACAGTACAGCAGGCATCGAGTGATGAAGAGGGTGAATATGCATTCACTTAATTAGCCATCACTCCTGTTCTGAGAGTGATAGCGTGTATGTCTCTGCAGCTGTCACTCAGCTCATGAGAGATACCGAGGATTGTAGTGCAATCCTTGGGCACTAAAGGTCCAGTCACACTAAGCAACTTACCAGCGATCCCAACAACGATAGGGATCGCTGGTAAGTTGCTAGGAGGTTGCTGGTGAGCTGTCACACTGCGACGCTCCAGCGATCCCACCAGCAACCTGACCTGGCAGGGATCGCTGGAGCGTGGCTACACGAGTTGCTGGTGAGCTCACCAGCAACCAGTGACCAGCCCCCAGTCTCCTAGTTACAGCACACATCAGGTTAATTAACCCGATGTGTGCTGCAGCTAAATGTGCACAGAGCAGGGAGCAGCGCACACTGCTTAGCGCTGGCTCCTTGCTCTCCTAGTTACAGCACACATCGGGTTAATTAGCCCGATGTGTGCTGCAGCTACATGTGCACAGAGCAGGGAGCAGCGCACACTGCTTAGCGCTGGCTCCTTGCTCTCCTAGTTACAGCACACATCGGGTTAATTAGCCCGATGTGTGCTGCAGCTACATGTGCACAGAGCAGGAGCCGGCAGCACAGGCAGTGAGAGCGGAGGAGTCTGGTATCAAAGGTAAATATCGGGTAACCAAGGACAGGGCTTCTTGGTTACCCGATGTTTACATTAGTTACCAGCCTCAGCAGAAGCCGGCTCCCTGCTCACTGCACATTAGTTGTTGCTGTCTCGCTGTCACACACAGCGATCTGTGCTTCACAGCAGGACAGCAACAACTAAAAAATGGCCCAGGACATTCAGCAACAACCAACGACCTCACAGCAGGGGCCAGGTTGTTGCTGGATGTCACACACAGCAACATCGCTGCTACGTCACAAAAGTTGTTCGTTACCAGCGATGTTGCTAGCGATGTTGCTTAGTGTGACGGGGCCTTAATACAGCAGAAAAATATAAGACACCCCCCAAAAATAAGAATTAGTGCATTTTTCAAAGCAGAAAAGATTATAACCCCCTGTCTAATTTTCAGAGAAACAATGTAGAACTGTCTTCATTACATGTCTCCCACTGGTAATGCCCCTTTAATTTAAAATAATCTTTGGAGAGAGATTCTCAGGGAGATCTACAATATGTCCAGCCCAAATATCTTAACAGCTTATTTTTACATTAAGAAAAATGTGGATTTCTCTGGACTAAGACATCGGATCACAGATATTAAAGTATCATTTTATTTAGCTTTGTGTGACCTACGTGCTCATATAGATGGCTTAGGAGGGATGATCCTACTGACAAAATTCCTTTAAGTCATTAGACTAATGTTGGGTGATTCCACTGATACCAGCAGGGATGGCCAACAGTTTATTGTGTATAGGGGTGTCTTGTTTCTCCCCAGACAGATGATGTCAGGGGAAATAGACATCTGGCATGTCCAGTTTTGGACTGCCAATCCATTTGTTCTCAATGAGATGAGCCAGAAAGGTCTGATATTGACTTTCTCATTGAAAATACAGGAGCACTCAACAGAATGAGCATTCCTGTGTATGAGAGAATCAGCAAGATAGCTCCTGGCTGAACCATTGTTCAAACCATCATTTGTTCAAAAGCCATCTATAGTGTACAGTATGAGGCCCCTTAGATCTTTATAGAGCTTTCTTTTATGTTATGCTGCACTCTGGAATTCTTAAAGGCTTAAGGGTGCTTTACACGCTGTAAGATCGCTAACGATATATCGTCGGGGTCACGGTGTTTGTGATGCACATCCGGCGTCGTTAGCGACATCGCAGCGTGTGACAGCTAGGAGCGATGATCAACGATCGCAAAGACATCAAAAATCGTTGATCGTTGACACGTCACTCCTTTTCATAATATCGTTGGTGGTGCATGCCGCTGGTTGTTCGTCATTCCTGCGGCATCACATATCGCTATGTGTGACACCGCAGGAACGATGAACATTTCCTTACCTGTGTCCACCACCAATGAGGAGGGAAGGAGGTGGGCGGGATATTCCACCCGTTCATCTCCGCCCCTCCGCTTAAATTGGACGGCTGCCGTGTGACGTCGCTGTGACACCGCACGACCCGCCCCCTTAGAAAGGAGGCGGTTCTCCGGCCACAGTGACGTCGCAGGGAAGGTAAGTCTGTGTGATGGGTGTTAGCGATGTTGTGCGCCATGGGCAGCGATTTACCCGTGTCGCACAACCGATGGGGGCAGGTACGCTTGCTAGCGATATCGATAGCGATATCGTAGCGTGTAAAGTGCCCTTTAGTGCAGCACCAAAAAAGTCAGTTTTGTATATCCATCTTTACATCTTATTGACTTTTGTAATTAGCTTTATTATTCACACCCTGCACTTCTCCCTATCCTGCTAATCACTGAATGTGTTTTTTTTAATTCATTTCATGTCATGCTTGGTTTAAGAGATGTCTTCACATGGCAGCGATGCAGGAAACTTTAGTAAGTAACTGCAGCACTGCTCTCTGATGATGTCTTGTTGCAGGTGGAGTGATAGACGCTGCGGGCAAGTGCGTGCAGCACCAGCCTCCTGTAACGTCATGTTTAAGACTCCTCTCAAATGAAATGTCACAGGAAGTACAGTAAAAAAACAACACATTTAGGGTTTACCTAGATAGGGAAAAGAGTATGGTATTGTATAATTACAAAAGTGGTTAGTACATCAGGATAGAGATTTAGAAAGGACATTTTAGTTTCAAACAGGCCATTAATAAAAGCTTGTCACAAAGTATTATGTAGTGTGACCTTACACAGTGATTCTGTGTATACAGTGGGTATGGAATGTATTTAGACCCCTTTAAATTTTTCTTTTCACTCTTTGTTTCATTGCAGCCATTTGGTAAATTCAAAAAAGTTAATTTCTTTTCTCATTAATGTACACTCTGCACCCCATCCCCCATCTTGATAGAAAAAAAAACAGAAATGTAGAGCTTTATGCAAATTTATTAAACAAGAAAAACTGAAATATCACATGGCCATAGGTATTCAGACCCTTTGCTCATTATTGAGTAGAAGCACCATTTTGAGCTAGTACAGCCATGAGTCTTCTTGGGAATTATTCTGTATCTTCCTAGAAGCTGTGAATCCAACCGCTCTAATTATCAGTCCCTTAGATAACTGTATGATTGTACTCACTCCTCAAAGCATCAACAGATAGTGTTAACTCAGCCCAACGATGACTTGTAGGAAGACCAGGAGAAACGCTGTAGTTTTCTTCTAGAATCTTGTATTGAGTACAAAGTAAAGGCAGGTGAAAAGGAATAATCTGTACAGGGTTATAGACATGTGTCTTCAGCAATGGTTCCTCTCTAAACTAAACTGAAAGAGAAGGGAGGAGCTTTCCATACAGAAGCCAATTAAGGGAGGAATATAGGGACAAACTTTATACAGTCTAAATCTACCTAGTAACAAAAAGGAATTTCCTGAAAGGAGGAAAAATATGCAATGCAAGAAATATATACAACAGGTTGTTCCCATTCATGGGACACAACACTCCCCGTCTGAAATCATCTGATTTCACAAGTCCTTCTACGACGTAAGGAGTCGATCCTGTCCCTCGATGTCACGAAACCTGTAACGAGAAAAGAGACAAACACAAAAAATGCAACGGTAATGCACTGGATTCAAGTCCATGCTTGGTTGATGACACATAGTCCTTGCGTAAAATGAAACAGTAGAAAAATGGAAAAAATGAATCCAAGTTCAACAAACCCATCTTCAGATTGGGGAAGCCAACTCTTCCTCCAACCCAATAATCCAACGGTAAAGTTTTAATCCAAAGGAAAAGTTCAAGGTTCAATTGGACACGGACAGTTGTGTCTCAGTACAGCAGGGGTAAGGAAAGGTACGCTCCCTGCTGTGGCAGTATCCAATGACAAAGTTAGTTCATGTAACGTCCTCCATCGGTAAAAGTAGCACGAGTTCGGTGACTGGATGAAAGAAGATTCGGGTTGAACTGCCCTTTGTCACCTTCCCTTCTACCTTCCGGGTCTTTCCATCATCGCTGAGTACAGCCTTGGTGATGAGTCCCATTGGCCACTCGTTGCGATGAGCCTTTCTGTCTTTCAGCAAGACAACGTCTCCTACTTGCAGGTTAGGAGATGACTTCTGCCATTTGTGACGGCTTTGAAGCAGATACAAATACTCAGTCTTCCACCGATGCCAGAACACGTTGGACAGATGTTGTACTTGCTTCCATTGACATCTGAAAATGTCCTTTTGATTGAAGTCCCCAGGAGGGACTGAAGCAGCTCCAATTTTCTGTGTGAGGAGTGTGGCTGTAGTGAGAATCATAGGAGAGGAGAGGTCTGGCGTTTATTATAGTGGAAACCTCTGCGAGGAAGGTCACCAGCACTTTGTGGGTGAGATGAAGGTTGTGATTTAATAGCATGGAATCAAGAATTCTTCGTGCGATTCCGATTATGCGTTCCCAGGATCCACCCATGTGTGAGGAGTGTGGGGGATTGAACACCAAGGTACAGCCATTTTCAGCCAAGAAGTTGTTTAGCTGCAGCTCCTTACAAGCCCCTGTGAAATTAGTTCCACAGTTAGACTGGAATTGTTTGGCATATTTTTTGTCGATGACACCAGGATGATTCACGCACATGTGCCAGCCGTGGCACATTGAAGACTTGTAGAAACAGTGAGCAATGTGAATAAGACAAGCTACGGCTCGTACCTCAGATGACCAACTTGAGAACCGCTCGAAGCGATGAGGTCTCAACTTCTGTTTTGATGTTACTGAAGTGTAGCGAGCGGAGACGATTGGTCTAATTTCCTTGTCGGATTCTGGTTATTATTATTATTATTATTATTATTATTATTGTTTATTTATAGAGCACCATTGATTCCATGGTGCTGTACATGAGGGGGTTACATACAGAATACATATACACGTTACAATAGACAGACTATCACAGAGGGAAGAGGGCCCTGCCCTTGCGGGCTTACATCCTAAAGGATTTTGGGGAGGAGACAGGTGGGGTGTAGGTTGGGCGGCAGCTCTGCACGGTGGTGGGGCGGCAGCTCCGCACGGTGGTGGGGCGGCAGCTCCGCACGGTGGTGGGGCGGCAGCTCCGCACGGTGGTGGGGCGGCAGCTCCGCACGGTGGTGGGGCGGCAGCTCCGCACGGTGGTGGGGCGGCAGCTCCACACGATGGTGGGGCAGTGAGGTCATTGTAGATTATAGGCATTTCTGAACAGATGAGTTTTCAGGGTCCGTTTGAAGTTTTCAAGTGTAGTAGATAGTCTGACGTGTTGAGGCAGTGAGTTCTAGGAGACTGGGGATGCTCGGGAGAAGTCTTGGAGTCGGTTGCATGAGGAGCGAATAAGAGAGGAGGAGAGAAGGAGATCTTGGGAGGACCGGAGGTTACGTTTTGGAGTGTAGCGAGAGATTAGTTCAGAGATATATGGAGGAGACAGATCAACTCGTACATGTTGCCGGCGTAGTTATCGCAGGTCTCCTCATATAAGATACTTGGAGGTGTCAGCCACATGTTGTTGCCGAGTTTGAATGCTGCAGTGAGTCTCATTCCTCGGTCAGCTGGGTTTTGTTCGGTGGGAATGTGGTGCCACTGTTCGGCATGATCTCTGTCGAGGATATTTTGCGTAATCTCGACAAAGTGTTTCTCTATCTCTGGTTGTCTTTTCAAGGTGCGTTTTAGAGAGGAGAACCTTGCGGTTGCTTGCTGGGAGTTGTTTGGCAACCTTGGCCTTGGAGACCGAAAGGATAATGGGGCTACCCAACTGTTAGAGTCGTTTTGAGAGAACTCTTTATCCATAATCTTTATGAATTCTTTGTCTTCTCTCATCGGTGCCAACTTGTTGTCTTCATTTGTAGACTCAAACACTGTTGACCCGTTTCCTATGATCACCCAGCCTAAGTCGTAGCGCTGAGCGAATGGCGCGTCGTGTGGCCCATTGATTTGTTTACGTACTTTGTGTAGCCGGAGGATGTCCCTTCCAAGCAGAATAAGGATGTTTGCACTATGATCGAGAGCTGAGATCTTGCTGGCGATAGTTCTCAGGTGAGGGTGGTGAAGAGCTGCCTCAGGTGTCGGAATCTCTTCCCGGTTAGCCGGTATCTGGTTGCACTCGCCGAGTGTCGGTAGAGGTATCTCTACGGTATTTTCAAGAGGTGAGACCACGGGCTCTTCTTCCGCAAGCTTCTGAGATGCCGCTGCAAGTACCTAGTGTGTAAGGGTAGGCATTTCCTTTTAAGCCGAACAAGTCGAAGAGTTCAGTCCTGGAGAGAGACCTGTTGCTCTGGTCGTCCAGGATGCTGTACACCTTCACGGCCCTTTCTGGGTGACCTTTGGGATATACCCTTACTAGGCATATTTTTGCAAAAGACTTGTCCCAGAGATCTTTTCCGCAGACTTCGGTGCACGAAGAGGAAACTGTGAGGTGGTTTGCAGCTTGGCCTGTACTCTCTCCGCCATGCCTTGTGGTAGGAGAAGGTGTAGGTGCAGGATCAGGCTGAGATGGGTGGAGCGCTTGTATGTGATCTGTGCTGTCACACTCCATGCACTTAATTGTAACCTTACAGTCCTTGGCAAGGTGTTCTGTATAGGCACAACACCTGAAACATACCCCAAACCTTTTCAAGAGTTCCTTTCGTTCTGGGAGGGGTTTCTTCCTGAAGCCAATGCACTTCTTCAGAGGATGTGGCAGTTTGTGAATAGGACACTGGCGGTTCGAATTTTCTGGCTTCCCGCCTTCATTGCCCTTGTCTGGTGCTGACGTTGGTGTAGGTGGTAGAAAATCGGTCTTTTTGACTGATACTGGGCCCCTACGTTTTCTGTCATTTTGATGAGTGCTCTCATATCTGGGAGCTGGTGAAGTGGAGCCGGTGGGTTCTCCACAGGTGAAGCTGGGGTCTGCCTTACGTTCCACGATGCCGTTGATGAACTCGCAGAAGTAGGAGAATGGAGGGAAGGAGACTTGGTGCTCTTTTTTATAGTTTGTTCCTACCGTGGTCCACCTTTCCTGCACGTTGTAAGGTAACTTGGTGACTATGGGTTTCACCCCACGAGCGGTGTGCAGGTAGCTGAGGCCAGGTAGGTGTGTGTCTGTTTTGGCCAGCTGGAGCTCGGACAGCAGGTCGCTGAGTTCCTGGTACTTTGAAGCATGCTTGCCAGATATTTTGGGAAGGTCGTATAGTTGTTTCAGCAATGCATCTTCAATTGCTTCAGGACTGCTGAAGCCTTTCTCTAGTCTGTCCCATGCGGTTGCGAGACCAGTTGTTGGGTCGCTGATGTAGACGGATCTGAGTCTCTTGATTCTTTCAGCAGACTGTGGCCCTAGCCACCTGATTAGCAAGTCCAGCTCTTCAGCAGCTATAATGTCGAGGTCACGCGTTGCGGTTTTGAAGGCACACTTCCACCCTCTGTAGTTTTCGGGCTGGTCATCATACTTTGTGAGACCGGTGTTGGTGAGTTCTCGGCGGATCATGTACCTCACAAAGTCGGACATGTCTGATCTTTCTGACATTTGGGGCACATTTGCTGACTGCGTGGTGCTGGTTGCGTGGTTCGTAGCTTCTTGGTTCGGGAACATGGGAAAGTACGGAGTGGCGTAGGCGTTTAGACCAGTGACCGCTGGTTTGGTGTGTACAGTCTCTGTTGTATGCGGGGCTGGAACTACACAGTTGTTGGGAGTGTAGTGCCTTGCCAGCATGTTAGGTTGCTTGTAGACATGGGCATACGGAGGTTGCTGATGCGCAGGGTGTGGCTGTGCATTGGAATATGAAGCAGGTTCAGGCTTGAAAGTCTGAGGTGCATTGCACTGACCTGGAAGGCTGGAAGCTGTAGGTGGATCAGTGTCTTGAAGCTCTGGAGAAGTGTTAGCGCTGACGGGAATGTTGATGGTAGTTGGCAGTTCGTCAGCTTGGCTCAGCACGTAATCTCTTGAACGCTTAAGTGAGACTTCTGTGTCGAGATCACACAAACTGGCGCTGCCCTCTTGGCTCCCACCCAGAGCATGCTCAAAGACCTTTAGCCTTGCCATGGCCGCCACATGTTCACATTCCTTCTGAAGGGCTTCAATTTCTGCTTCCTTGCATGCAGATTCTGCTTTAATCTCTGCTTCTTTGCGTGCAGATTCTGCTTTCATCTCTGCTTCTCTCTGGGCGAAGATGGCTTGTACTTTTGTTGTTTCTGCTTCAGAGCGCGCCTTTATGAGCTGCTCGTTGAGCGATGAGCCTGATTTGAGTGAGTGCCTTGAGCTCTTAACGGACCTGGATTTGTAAGATGCCGCTCCTGATATTTGCGCAATTTTTGCTTCAGTCTCGCTCACAATGTCGCGCACAGTTTGGTCTCGTTCAGCATTAAGCTGTTGGAAGTCCTGTAGTTCTTTTTGAGACTTGGACGTATTTGATCTCAGCAGGGTAGAGGAATATTTTTTACAAATCTCTTTGTAGGACCGGTATGCTGAGTACAGTTGTTCAAGGGCTCCCTCTGATGGTAGCTCATGAGCACCGGGCGCAGAAAAAACAGTCACTTGTTTTTGCACTCTTTGCCACAATAATGTTGTGCGGGTAAGCTAAGCAGTTCACTTCTGGCTGTTTCTAGGTTCTCTTTAACCTTCCATGTTGGTTTGGTCAACCGCTTAGATCTTTCACTGTAATTGGATTGTGAGTCCATGTCTTTCTCTTGCTGCTTTAGAGCAGGTAGTGAAAGGGTTCTCTTTACCTCCATCAGGAAGGGTGAATACTGCTGTGCACTGGTTGTCAGGGAAGCCAATACAATGTTGCAATCTGAGCTTGCAGAATGTATTTGCAGAGTCTCTGGCTGCAGCTTACAATTAGCTTATGGTGATTCTTGGTTATAGCTGCACACAGTTCTGATAACAGGTTAAGGCTATGTGCGCACTAGGCGTTTTTGCCGCGTTTTTAGCGGCGTTTTTTACCGCGTTTTTGTGCTGAAAACGCAGTGACATTGCTTCCCCAGCAATGTCAATGGGTTTTCAGAAGTGCTGTCCTCACACAGCGTTTTTTTTTTAGCTGCGTTTTTGTGGTGACCACAAAAACGCAGCATGTCAATTATTTCTGCGTTTTCCACTGCGTTTTTCACTCATTGAATTCAATGAGATGTTAAAAACGCAATGAATAACGCATATAGCCGCGTTTCTATGACTAAAAACGCAGCTATAAACGCAAGGGGTGGGTACTACAGTGACGTGTATAGGAAGAGGATTCCTTCTGTTGGTAAACACAGAAGCATGAATCCTCCCGGTACCGTCACCGCCGCGTCCACCTCCCGTCCTGTGCATGTCAGCTCCGTGCGGCGCCATGTCTGGGCGGGAGGTGGAGGCAGCGGCGAAAACCAAAGTGAACAGTAGAAAAAAAAAAAAAAATGTCATATACTCACCTGTCCGCAGGGTCCCGGTGCCATGCCCGCTCCCATCTCCTCCCGGTCCCGCCGCTCTGGCTGTGTGCAGTCTCCCCGGGGCAGGACCTTGCTTGCAGGACCTGGCGGTGGATCACCTGATGCAGTCACCTGACGCATCAGCTGATCGCGGTGTCGCCGGCTTCTTCGCGCCCGGCCGGCTATCAGCTGATCCTGCCGTCAGGGGACTTCATCAGCTGATTACCGGCAGCTCCGGCAGCGATCGTATAGGATCAGACTCCTGTCCAATCGATCGCTCCAGGAGCTGCCGGTAATCACCACAGCACATAAGTGAGTATTATTATTTTTTTTTTTTTCTACTGATGCATCAGCTGATTGTATAACCGGCTTTTATACAATCAGCTGATGTGTGATGTGATTCAGGCACTTGAACCTGACACATCATCTGATCGCTTTGCCTTCCAGCAAACCGATCAGATGATATTGGATGCGGATTGGACGGCGCGGGACCCTTGACCCAGGATTACTGCGGAGGGGGGTTCTTTATTTCAATAAAGATGGAGTCACTAATTGTGTTGTGTTTTATTTCTAATAAAAATATTTTTCTGTGTGTTGTGTTTTTTTTTAGCTTTACTAGAAATTCATTGTGGCCATGTCTAATATTGGCGTGTCACCATGAATTTCGGGCTTAGGGCCAGCTGATAATATACAGCTAGCCCTAACCCCATTATTACCCAGTGAGCCACCCGGCTTCAGGGCAGCTGGAAGAGTTGGATACAGCGCCAGAAGATGGCGCTTCTATGAAAGCGCCATTTTCTGGGGTGGCTGCGGACTGCAATTCGCAGTGGGGGTGCCCAGAAAGCATGGGCACCCTGCACTGTGGATTCCAATCCCCAGCTGCCTAGTTGTACCCGGCTGGACTCAAAAATTAGGCGAAGCCCACGTCATTTTTTTTTTTTTAATTATTTCATGAAATAATTAAAAAAAAGGGCTTCTCTATATTTTTGGCTCCCAGCCGGGTACAAATAGGCAGCTGGGGGTTGGGGGCAGCCCGTACCTGCCTGCTGTACCCGGCTAGCATACAAAAATATGGCGAAGCCCATGTCATTTTTTTTTTCTTTTTGGGCAAAAAACTGCATACAGTCCTGGAAGGAGGATGCTGAGCCTTGTAGTTCTGCAGCTTCTGTCTGCTCTCCTGCATACACTAGTGAATGGAGGATGCTGAGACTTGTAGTTCTGCAGCTGCTGTCTGCTCTCCTGCATACACTAGTGAATGGAGGATGCTGAGACTTGTAGTTCTGCAGCTGCTGTCTGCTCTCCTGCATACACTAGTGAATGGAGGATGCTGAGACTTGTAGTTCTGCAGCTGCTGTCTGCTCTCCTGCATACACTAGTGAATGGAGGATGCTGAGATTTGTTGTTCTGCAGCTGCTGTCTGCTCTCCTGCATACACTAGTGAATGGAGGATGCTGAGACTTGTAGTTCTGCAGCTGCTGTCTGCTCTCCTGCATACACTAGTTCTGCAGCTGTCTGCTCTCCTGCATACAATGAACATTTTGAAGAAGGAAATGACATCAGACCTTTTTTTTTTTTTTTTTTTCATCAACAATCTTTAATGGCATTGTGCACTGATTAAAAACGCAGTGAGTAAAAACGCAGCAAAAAACGCACCAAATCGCGGCAAAAACGCATGCGTTTTTGCCGCGTTTTTTTAGCCGCGGGTGCGTTTTTTAGACAAAAACGCACATAAAAACGCAGCGTGAAAAAAACGCCTAGTGCGCACATAGCCTAATACTTTACATTGCACTTTGTCTGAAGCTGCTATAAAGTTTTAGGCCCTGTGCCCACAGTGCTTTTTTTTCAGCACAAAAAAAGCAGCTTTTTTCTGTGCTTCTTTTCATGCTTTCATGCTTTTTTTCATGCTTCTTTTCATGCTTTCATGCTTTTTTTCTTGCTTCTTTTCATGCTTTTTTTCTTGCTTTTTTTAATGCTTCTTTTCATGCTTCTTTTCATGCTTTTTTTCCTGCTTTTTTTCATGCTTTCATGCTTTTTTTCCTGCTTTTTTTCATGCTTCTTTTCATGCTTTTTTTGTTACTATTGAATGCTTGTTTCAGCTCATTAAAGTTGGATATGAAAATAAAGGTGTTCTGATATCATTTCCTTCTTCAACCCATTTTCTTCAATCTCCATTTTGGAATAAAAGTGACAGGAAAATGATGATCCATTAGATCGTTTACCAGCGCCGGTATTCACCAGCTCATGCAGGTGAATAGCGGCGCCGGGAATCAGGTACTCAGAGATCACTGTTGCTATAGTAACTCGCTCATTAGGTTACTATGGCAACGGTGGCAGCGGTGATGTCACCGCTTACCAACCCGCAGTCTCTGCTCACTCATTGAGTGATTAGACAGCACGAGGAGCAGAAGCGTTCTTGCTCCCCCGTGCTTCCTGATGTAGCAGAGCTAGATCGGTGACAGAAGACCAGGATCGAGGAGGGGTGAGAGGGAGTAATAAAGATGGAGTCCCTGTGTCTGTGTATTTATTTCTAATAAAGTATTTTTTTCTGTGTGGTGTAACCCTTCATTGGAGATTCTAAATGGCCGGGTCAAACTTGGCCTGACAATAAGAATCTCGGACTTAATACCAGCTGGTAAAACAAAGCTGGTATTAACCCCTTATTACCCAGCGTGCGACCCGACACCAGGTCCGCTGGGAGAGTTGGACACAGCGCCAAAAGATGGCACTTCTATGAAAGCACCATTTTCTGGGGCAGCTGCAGACTGCAATACGCAGCAGGGGGCCCAGAAAGCTTGGGCCACTCTGCGCTGCAGATTCCAGTCCCTAGCTGTCTGGTTGTACCTGGCTGGACACAAAAATTGGGCGAAGCCCACGTCATTTTTTTGTCCAAGGAAAAAGGGCTTCCCTGGATTTTTCATTGCCAGTGAAGGTAACACCAAGCAGGAGGGGTTAGCAGCCAGTAGCTGTTTAAGTTACCCTAGCAATAGAAAATGCAGAGAGAGCCTAAGCATTTTTTTTTTACCCCTAACCCTTTTGGGTTATGTGTTTTTTTTTTTTTAATGAATTAAAAAAAAATCGACATGGGCTTCGCCATATTTTTGTATGCCAGCCAGGTACAGCAGGCAGGTACGGGTGGCCTCCAACCCCCAGCTGCCTATTTGTACCCAGCTGGGAACGAAAAATATAGGGAAGCCCTTTTTTCAATTATTTCATGAATTTCATAAAATAATTTAAAAAAAAAAAAACGACATGGGCTTCGCCCAATTTATGTGTCCAGCCAGGTACAACTAGGCAGCTGGGGACTGGAATCCGCAGTACAGGGTGGCCCAAGCTTTCTGGGCCCCCCCACTGCGAATTGCAGTCCGCAGCTGCCCCAGAAAATGGCGCATTCATAGGAAGCGCCATCTTCTGGTGCTGTATCCAACTCTTCCAGCAGCCCTGGTATCGGGTGGCTCACTGGGTAATAATGGGGTTAGGGACAGCTTTGTATTATCAGCTGGCCCTAAGCCTGAAATTCATGGTGTCACGCCAATATTAGACATAGCCGCCATGAATTTCAAGTAAAGAAAAAAAAAACACAACACAGAGAAAAATATTTTTATTAGAAATAAAACACAACACAATTAGTGACTCCATCTTTATTGAACTAAAGAACCCCCCTCCGCCGTAGTCCTGGGTCGAGGGTCCCGCGATGTCCAATCCGGATCCAATATCATCTGATTGAAAGGCAAACTGATCAGATGATGACACATCATCTGATCGGTTTGCCTTCTGATCAGATGATATTGTATTCAGGTCTTTGAACCTGACACAGGTTCAAGGACCTGAAACAGATTACACATCAGCTGATTGTCTAAAAGTCTCATGGGCTCCAGGACCCGCTGGTAAGCAGCTGATGCTATCACCTAATAGCATCATCCCATCGTTTACGTCCAGGGAAGATCAGCTGATTCATCATCTGGTAGTTAAAAAGCCGGCAGGCTTTTCACCGCTGGACGTAAACAATCAGCTGCTTACCGGCAGGTCCTGGAGCCCATCGGACGTGACCCAGGAGACTGCAGAGAGGTGAGTAAGGTGAAGAGTTAATTCCAGCGGCGGATCTCCTACATGAACTGTATTCAACTTGTGACATTCCCTGACCTCCCTGTAGAGTGGTGTCGGTAAAACACTGCAAGAATACTGAATGTCTGGTGCATGGCAAAAGGTGAACACAGTTCATGCAGGAGGATCACCGGGGTTTTTCGGGGTTCACCTTGACGTCAGCGGGGGTTGCCTGCATTTATGTGGCATAGGCTGTGCACCAGGCATTCAGTATTCTTGCGGTGTTTTACTGCGACATCTCTTTGCAGGGAAGTCCGGGGATGTCAGGAGGTGAATACAATTCATGCTGGAGAATTACCGGGGGCTTTCCTGGTGATCCCCCGCTGGGATTAACTATTCACCTTGTGACGTCAGCGGGGGTCCCTGCATTGTTTAATGCCACACGTCACTGCAGAGAAGTTCGGGATGTCACAATGTGAATACAATTCATGCAGGGGGATTACCGAGCAATGCCGCCCACATTCTTGGAGATCCCCGCTGGGATGAACTCTTTACATTGTGACATCAGTGGCGGTCCATGCATTGTTTACCGCGACACCTCGCTGTATAAGTTCCGGGATGTCACAAGGTGAATACAATTCATACAGGGGGATTACTGTGGGATTTCCTGGAGATCCCCCGCTGTGATGAACTCTTTACCTTGTGACGTCAGCGGGGCTCCCTGCAGAGGTGTCGCGCTAAACAATGCTAATGCTAATTGCTAAACAATGCTAATAAGATAACAGCTCCCGACGCTGGCTATGTGGCTTTCTTCTATGAAGGAATCTACATAGCCATAGCTTTCTTTTCTCCCTAAAAACGCCCAAACGCATAAAATATAAAGCAACGTGGGCATTACACATGCGTTTTTTCTTGCTTTTTTCCCTGACTCCATTGAAGTCAATTGGGGAAAAAAGCAGGAAAAAACGCTAAAACAATTGACATGTTGCTTCTTTTTTCAGCAAGAAAAATGCAACTGAAAAAGAAGCAACGTGGGCACAGCAAGTCCTGATTCTCATAGACTTTGCTGGGATGCTTTTTCCTTGCTTTTATTGATTAAAAAAAGCAATGAAAAACGCTAGAAAAAACGCTGTAAAAACGCCCTGTGGGCACAAGGCCTTATGCTGTGGCTTGTTATCAGCCCCTTGGGGTAATCCTTTCTCTGGATTGTATGCAGTATAGCACTCCTGGAAACAGGTTCTTTACTGATATATGTATACTAATCCCGGTCACAGCTAGTCCTTTTCACTATTTCTGTCTCTTCCTAGAAGCTGTGAATCCAACCACTCTAATTATCAGTCCCTTAAGCTGGTGTCACACATAACGACGACGACAACGACGTCGCTGCTACGTCACCATTTTCTGTGACGTTGCAGCGACGTCCCGTCGCTGTCGCTGTGTGTGACATCCAGCAACGACCTGGCCCCTGCTGTGAGGTCGCCGGTCGTTGCTGAATGTCCAGCTTCATTTTTTGGTCGTCACTCTCCCGCTGTGACACACACATCGCTGTGTGTGACAGCGAGAGAGCGACGAAATGAAGCGATCAGGAGCCGGCACTGGCAGCTGCGGTAAGCTGTAACCAGCGTAAACATCGGGTAACCAAGGGAAGACCTTTCCCTAGTTATCCGATGTTTACGCTGGTTACCGGCCTCCGCTCTTGCTGCCAGCGCCGGCTCCTGCACTGTGACATGTGGCTGCAGTATGCATCGGGTAATTAACCCGATGTATACTGTAGCAAGGAGAGCAAGGAGCCAGCGCTAAGCAGTGCGCGCGGCTCCCTGCTCTCTGCACTGTGACATGTAGCTGCAGCACACATCGGGTTAATTAACCCCATGTGTACTGTACCTAGGAGAGCAAGGAGCCAGCGCTAAGCAGTGCGCGCGGCTCCTTGCTCTCTGCACTGTGACATGTAGCTGCAGCACACATCGGGTTAATTAACCCCATGTGTACTGTACCTAGGAGAGCAAGGAGCCAGCGCTAAGCGCGGCTCCCTGCTCTCTGCACATGTAGCACAGCGACGTTATGATCGCTGCTTCTGCTGTGTTTGACAGCTAAGCAGCGATCATAACAGCGACTTACAAGGTCGCTGTTACGTCACCGAAAATGGTGACGTAACAGCGACGTCGTTGTCGCTGTCGCTTAGTGTGACACCAGCTTTAGATAACTGTATGATTGTACTCACTCCTCAAAGCATCAACAGATAGTGTTAACTCAGCCCAACGATGACTTGTAGGAAGACCAGGAGAAACGCTGTACTTTTCTTCTAGAATCTTGTATTAAGTACAAAGTAAAGGCAGGTGAAAAGGAATAATCTGTACAGGGTTATAGACATGTGTCTTTAGCAATGGTTCCTCTCTAGACTAAACTGTAGGAGAAGGGAGGATCTTTCTATACAGAAGCCAACTAAGGCTATGTGCGCACTAGGCGTTTTTGCCGCGTTTTTAGCGGCGTTTTTACCGCGTTTTTGTGCTGAAAACGCAGTGACATTGCTTCCCCAGCAATGTCAATGGGTTTTCAGAAGTGCTGTCCTCACACAGCGTTTTTTTTTAGCTGCGTTTTTGTGGTGACCACAAAAACGCAGCATGTCAATTATTTCTGCGTTTTCCACTGCGTTTTTCACTCATTGAATTCAATGAGATGTTAAAAACGCAATGAATAACGCATATAGCCGCGTTTCTATGACTAAAAACGCAGCTATAAACGCAAGGGGTGGGTACTACAGTGACGTGTACAGGAAGAGGATTCCTTCTGTTGGTAAACACAGAAGCATGAATCCTCCTGGTACCGTCACCGCCGTGTCCACCTCCCGTCCTGTGCATGTCAGCTCCGTGCGGCGCCATGTCTGGGCGGGAGGTGGAGGCAGCGGCGAAAACCAAAGTGAACAGTAGAAAAAAAAAAATGTCATATACTCACCTGTCCGCAGGGTCCCGGTGCCATGCCCGCTCCCATCTCCTCCCGGTCCCGCCGCTCTGGCTGTGTGCAGTCTCCCCGGGGCAGGACCTTGCTTGCAGGACCTGGCGCTGATCACCTGATGCAGTCACCTGACGCATCAGCTGATCGCGGTGTCGCCGGCTTTTTCACGCCCGGCCGGCTATCAGCTGATCCTGCCGTCAGGGGACTTCATCAGCTGATTACCGGCAGCTCCGGCAGCGATCGTATAGGATCAGACTCCTGTCCAATCGATCGCTGCAGGAGCTGCCGGTAATCACCACAGCACATAAGTGAGTATTATTTTTTTTTTTTTTTCTACTGATGCATCAGCTGATTGTATAAAAGCCGATTATACAATCAGCTGATGTGTGATGGGATTCAGGCACTTGATCCTGACACATCATCTGATCGCTTTGCCTTCCAGCAAACCGATCAGATGATATTGGATCCTGATTGGACGGCGCGGGACCCTGACCCAGGATTACTGCGGAGGGGGGTTTATTTCAATAAAGATGGAGTCACTAATTGTGTTGTGTTTTATTTCTAATAAAAATATTTTTCTGTGTGTTGTTTTTTTTTTATCATTACTAGAAATTCATGGTGGCCATGCCTAATATTGGCGTGACACCATGAATTTCGGGCTTAGGGCTAGCTGATAATATACAGCTAGCCCTAACTCCATTATTACCTAGCTAGCCACCCGGCATCAGGGCAGCTAGAAGAGTTGGATACAGCGCCAGAAGATGGCGCTTCTATGAAAGCGCCATTTTCTGGGGTGGCTGCGGACTGCAATTCGCAGTGGGGGTGCCCAGAAAGCTTGGGCACCCTTCACTGTGGATTCCAATCCCCAGCTGCCTAGTTGTACCCGGCTGGACTCAAAAATTAGGCGAAGCCCACGTCATTTTTTTTTTTTAATTATTTCATGAAATAATTAAAAAAAAAAGGGCTTCTCTATATTTTTGGTTCCCAGCCGGGTACAAATAGGCAGCTGGGGGTTGGGGGCAGCCCGTATCTGCCTGCTGTACCCGGCTAGCATACAAAAATATGGCGAAGCCCATGTCATTTTTTTTTCTTTTTGGGCAAAAAACTGCATACAGTCCTGGATGGAGGCTGCTGAGCCTTGTAGTTCTGCAGCTGCTGCCTGCTCTCCTGCATACACTAGTGAATGGAGGATGCTGAGACTTGTAGTTCTGCAGCTGCTGTCTGCTCTCCTGCATACACTAGTGAATGGAGGATGCTGAGACTTGTAGTTCTACAGCTGCTGTCTGCTCTCCTGCATACACTAGTGAATGGAGGATGCTGAGACTTGTAGTTCTGCAGCTGCTGTCTGCTCTCCTGCATACAATGAACATTTTGAAGAAGGAAATGACATCAGACCTTTTTTTTTTTTTTTTTTTCATCAACAATCTTTAATGGCATTGTGCACTGATTAAAAACGCAGTGAGCAAAAACGCAGCAAAAAACGCACCAAATCGCGGCAAAAACGCATGCGTTTTTGCCGCGTTTTTTTAGCCGCGGGTGCGTTTTTTAGACAAAAACGCACATAAAAACGCAGCGTGAAAAAAACGCCTAGTGCGCACATAGCCTAAGGGAGGAATATAGGGACAAACTTTATACAGTCTAAATCTACCTAGTAACAAAAAGGAATTTCCTGATAGGAGGAAAAATATGCAATGCAAGAAATATATACAACAGGTTGTTCCCATTCATGGGACACAAGAGAAATGATGCAACAAGTTTTTCACCACTGGATTTGGGGATCCTCTGCCATTCTTCCTTATAGATCCTCTCGAGTTCTGTCAGGTTGGATGGTGAATGTAGGTGGACAGCCATTTTCAGGTCTCTCCAGAGATGCTCAATTGGGTTTAGGTCAGGGCTCTGGCTGGGCCAGTCAGGAATGATCACAGAGTTGTTCTGAAGCCACTCCTTTGTTATTTTAGCTGTGTGCTTAGGGTCATTGTCTTGTTGAAAGGTCAACCTTCGGCCAAGTCTGAGGTCAAGAGCACTCTGGAAGAGGTTTTCTTCCAGGATATTTCTGTACTTGGCCACATTCATGTTTCCTTTAATTTCAACCAGTTGTCCTGTCCCTGCAGCTGAAAAACACCCCATAGCATGATGTTGCCACCACCATGTTTCACTGTTGGGATTGTATTGGGCAGGTGATGAGCAGTGCCTGGTTTTCTCCTCACATACCGCTTACAATTATCAGCAAAAAGTTATATCTTTGTCTCATCAGACCAGAGAATCTTATTTCTCATAGTATGGGAGTCCTTCATGTCTTTTTTTGCAAACTCTCTGGGGACTTTCATATGTCTTGCACTGAGGAGAGGCTTGTGTTGGGCCACTCTGCCATAAAGACCCAACTGGTGGGGGGCTGAAGTGATAGTTGACTTTGTGGAACTTTCTCCCATCTCCCTACTGTATCTCTGGAGCTCAGCCACAGTGATCATGGGTTGTCTTCTTTACTTCTCTCCCCAAGGCTCTTCTCCCAAGATTGCTCAGTTTGGCTGGATGGCCAGGTCTAGGAATAGTTCTGGTGGTCCCAAACGTTTTCCATTTACGGATTATGGAGGCCACTGTGCTCTTATGAACCTTGAGTACTGCAGAAATCCTTTTATAACCTTGGCCAGATCTGTGCCTTGCCACAATTTTGTTTCTAAGCTCCTTGGGAAGTTCCTTTGACCTCATGATTCTCATTTGGTGTGACATGCACTCAGAGCTGTGAGGTCTTATATAGACAGGTGTGTGCCTTTCCAAATCAAGTCCTATCAGTTTAATTAAACACAGCTGGACTCCAATGAAGGAGCAGAACCATCTCAAGGAGGATCACAAGGAAATGGACAGCATGTGGCTTAAATATGAGTGTCTGAATACTTATGACATGTGATATTTCAGTTTTTCTTTTTTAATAAATTTGTAAAACTTTCTACATTTTTTTCTGTCAAGATGGGGTGCAGAGTGTACATTAATGAGAAAAAAAATAACTTTTTTAAATTTACCAAATGGCTGCAATAAAACAAACAGTGAAAAATATAAAGGGGTCTGAATACTTTCCGCACCCACTGTATATTCAGCTAGACGTAAACAGATGATTTAATCATTTGCTCCTTTTTTTCCATACAGAGAGGTTGGAGAGATGTGGTGCAGTCAGTATCCTCGCCCTGAATACATCATGGCCTCTTATCTCGCTCCTCTTTCTGTCCTTACTTCAAGCTGGAGGCTTCTTCTAAAGATTGGTCAACATTTTGCAGAATAATTTCTTTCTAATTCAATATGGTATTGGAGAAGATGAAAATAGCTCCAGTATCATTAACAGAAGGTTTTTGTGCCCTTGTGCTATGTGTCTTCAGAGCAATTAAATAAGTAATCAGGTAAACGTTCACTACTATCTGCAAAAGTAGTCCCACGTGAACATCTGTAGGTTACAGAATGGATCTCATCTATCAAAACTGTATTAGCGAAAATTATGGTTTACCCATCGCAGCCAGAGATTAGTTTCCAGCAACATTAAGAAGAAGATACTTTCTAACAAGTTTCTATGGTCTCTGAGAAACTTTCATGGCTGAGGTTCCATAGGCCTCTGGAATAAAAATCACTGAATGAAAGGTGTTAAGGCCCCGTCACACACAGAGATAAATCTTTGGCAGATCTGTGGTTGCAGTGAAATCATGGACATATTGTTCCATTTGTACACAGTCACAAACCTGGCACTGATTGTCCACAATTTCACTGCAACCACAGATCTGCCACAGATTTATCTCTGTGTGTGACAGGGCCTTTAGTGCTGCCAATGCCAAGGAATCAATTCTGTTTTGATCTTCAGCCCTAACATTGAACATTTTCTACAGTTGCTATGGTCAAAGCTGACACTTTTTCATACAATGATTTTTATCAATGTGAAAAAAAAGTTCTAATAATGCAGTGTGAATACATTAAAAGTATAAAAGTATTATTTTTCAAAAATACATTTTTTTTATTCATTTTCTTCTCCATTCCTCTAATTTCTTCTTTATTATATTCTAAAACTTACCATTTTTAACAAATTCATTAACCCATCAGATAAAGGTGTGTCATCCAGCAGATAGCTACGGTAACTTCACTAGCCCATCAGGTAAAGATGGAAATACACTGCGTCGTCCAGTAGATAACTGTCACTCCTGATCCCCCGTAGACATGAGTGCTCGGTGAGTGTTCCTGTGTGGCAACACCGACAGGGAAGAAACCTGCTACCTGAAAAATAGGATCTGGCATTGAAATTCCATCTGCCCTATCCTCCTCTCCGCAACATCATCTAACAGGAGAGAATCGGAAGTCCCATGTACATCAGATGGTCGGCCGGTTCCGATGAAATTTATAGGTTTGAACTTTTATCCAATGTGTATGGGCCCTTATTAAATCGCTGTCAGCCAAACACTAGTTCAGCCAAAAACTTTCTCTCCTGACCTCCACCCATACACAAGCCTGCTTGGTTTGGCCAACCAGGCAAATATTCTTAGTGGGAAGAAAAAAAATTGTTTAAAAGAATTGAAGTCCTCAGTGGTTGATACCTTTTAACACTAGAAGTCCCAGAAATTTCGAGCTCCCCCTGAAGTCCCGAAAGAGGGTCAAATGACCCTTAGTCCAAACTGAATAGAACTAACTAGAAACTGAATGGCTAAACTCAATGGAAAACAACAACCTCCTGTGGTGCGACAGTAATGGCCTTAATTACAGAACAAAAGACGGCGATTATAGGATGTTAGCTAAAATCCTTCAGGTCATTCGACCCGTCTCTGGGTTTCAAAAGGTAGAAATGTTATATGACCACTCTCTGGGACTTCTAGTGTTAATGGCTAACTGAAAAGATGGTAATAATAGCAAGCTTTTGAGTGGGAAGAAGAAAGTAACCAACTGTCAAGCACCATTAGCGGTGGCTCTTCTCCCTAAAAACAAAAAAGCTTTTGAACGCCAACTATCTCATCCTTATTATATTGACATTTGCCTTTTTTGTTACGTAAAAAACCCCTATCAGGGGTGTAACTATAATAGGTGCAGGGGTTTCAGTTGTATCCAGGGCCTGGAACCTAAGGGGCCCAAATGGTCCCTTTGGCCCATATTAGAAAGCCAATACTTTTACTGACCCATGATAGTTAGGGGCCTCATTGGAGATTTTGTATGGGGACCCATGAGCTTCAACTTACGCCACCTTCCCCCATATCCATCAGATGGTCATCCAGCCCTTTAGGATTTTAAAACATATATCCCATTACATATTGTCCGCCACATATCCCCTGTTTACATGAGATGAGATGAAGTTATTTAAGCAAAGAAGTAATCAATGTCACCAGTGAGAATGTTTTAAGGGCCATTGATCTACCCATGCAAAAGGGCCTTCAGTAACTATGGTTATTGTAAATAAAAAATAAAGTTGCAGGGGTTTCCCTGTTTAAAATATTCTTAAGCCGGCTTCACACTTGGGTTGAATGGCATCCGTTGCATTGCGTTGTGTGACGGATGCAACAGATGCGTTGCATATAATGGCACAACGGATGCACTAGATCGTACAAAACAACGGAAAGCTTTTTTTTTTCTTCTGTATAGTTTTACCGGCAGCAGACTATTGTGAACGATCAGCTGATCACCCGGCGGCCGGGCACTCAGCTGAGCGCTCTCAAATGCAGGCGGCTGGGCGCTGAGCTGAGAGCTCTCACATGCTGGTGGCCAGGCACTCAGCTGAGAGCTCTCACAAGCCGGCGGCCAGGCGCTCAGCTGAGCTCTCTCAATAGCCGGCGGCCGGGCGCTCAGCTGAACGTTCGGCCACTGAGAAACAAAATAAAGTTTCTGTGATTTAAAAAAAAAAAAAAATAGAGTATACGCAGTGAAAAATAAAGATTTCCGCCGCTCAAAAAAAATGTTACATACTGCGTTCCTTCTGCCCGACGCAGCGTCAAAATAACGACGCTGCGTCGTGCAGCGGATGCAACGCAAGACCATCCGTTGCTATCCGTAGCTAATACAAGTCTATGAGGAATATAACGGTTTCCTGCAACGGTTACCGTAATTCCTCAAGGCTGCGGATAGCAACGGAAGCCGTCCAACTCAAGTGTGAAAGTAGCCTTAGTCCAAACTGACCTTTACTTGTCCTCACAAGGTCCAGTGATGCCTTTCTGCAGCTGCTCTGGTCTTTATTGATCAGCTGCAGAGGTATTGTCACATTGAGAGTGCTGCAGCCAATAACTGAGCTCAGTGGCTTAGCTGGTGTAGATGGCACTAGCTGATGAGCTCAGTTATTGACTGCAACACCGTCAATGTGTTGTCATAGCTGCAGTCGATCAACAAAGATTGGAGCACATGCAGGGAGGCATTGCTGGACCTTGGGGAAGTTAGATAAACTCAGTTTGTAATTCTAGAAGTCACTAGGCCAATAGATTACGGATAGTTCAAAAAGGACAACCCCTGTAACTTTGCATCAACGATAAGAAGTATACAAGCTTTACATCAGCACATTTCATTGACTTTCAAAATATGTTTTCTTCCCATCCCTGACTGAGTTACAATATTAAGGCCAATCTATGAAAGACATAATCATTACTGATCAATTTAACATCTATACAACCCAGAATTTCCCCTTTCGGTTCATCTACAAGAATGTCAGTTGGTATGAGATTTTTGACTATATACTATATACACTGTGTAGTATACAATGTATGGAGATTAGAATACTATGTATGTTACTTTATCATTTCTTTTGTCTGTGTCCTTTGTATTCGTTTTTTATGAGTAAATATAATCGCTACTATGTGTGTGTATATATATATATATATATATATATATATATATATATATCGTTAGACTTTGATCCACTTTTATATGACATTAAAGTGTGACCGATATGTTACATTCAAAATTGATTTCATTACGCTTTTATATTTAATAACCAAGAACCATCACTGGTCTTCTGCCCAGACATCCAGTTGAGTTATCCAATATGTTCAGGAGTTTTGGATTATTTTCTTGGAATTTTGTACATAAAAATGCAATAACACCTGAAATACCCCACCTGTGTGTACACCCGTGTGTTACATTCACGGTTATGTCATGCTGTATTGGATGCCATGCGATGAAGCAGCGTAAGAGAGAATTACGGTGTAATTCAAGGCACCATATGGCAGTGTATGGCTTCACATATTCAGTTATAGAGGACACAAAGTAAACACTTGTTAAGAAATTTTAAAGAAAATGAGCAAAGTAAAGAATGAAAAAGTAATAAAAAAATGTCACTTTGCATGGATAGTCAAGAGCAGGGCCATAGAAAGTATCTGAACACCACAGTATTATATATTACATTATATCTTAAGCAACAAAACCATGGTGGAATACCTAAGGAAAAAAGAAGTAAAGAAATACATGGAGAACAAAAGGGAATATGTGCTAAACTTTACATTCCTCAAGGTACCCCCTTTTATTCTGATGACAGCGTAACTCCCCTTTGGCCTTCTTTCAAGCAGCTTCATCAGGTAAACACCTGGAATGGCTGCCAATGAACAGGGAGCCTCCTCAAGAGTTAATTCTTTTATTTTTATTTTTCTCACTTATATAATACTTTACAGACATCATCATCACTGTCCTGTGTCCATTGGGGCTTACAATCTAAATTCACTGTCAGTGTGTCTGGAGTGTTAAGGGAAACTGCAGAACCTGAGGCAAACCCACACAAACACAGGGAGAACATACAAACTCCTTGTAGATGTTGTCTTTGGTGGGATTTAGTCCAGTATCCTGGCATAAACTCCTGAGCCACCATGCTCCTACCATTTGTGATCATCAGGGGTGTTTTGCAGGGCCAGTGTTGGTACACAGTCCATCATTACTTTAAGACATAAAAGTCTGTAAATCCAAAAAATTGATAGAATCTTGAAGGCTTGAAGGTATCCTCAAGTGCAGTCATGGAAACCATTAATTGAATTGCTATAATGAAACTGGCTCTCATGAGTACTGTTCAAGGAATGGATAACCAAGAATTTCCTCTGCTGCAGAGGATAAGTTCATCAGTGTTATCAAACTCAGAAAACAGAAATTGACAGCACCTCATAAATGACATCACGTAACAGACACATGCCGAGATCCATTGTCCATAGGAGATTGCAAGAATCAGGCTTTTATGGTCAAATTGCTGCACACATACCACTACGGTTGTTTGGGCCAATCAACACAAGGATTGGACATTACATCACTGAAAGTCTGTACTTTGGTCTGATGGGCCAAAATTTGAGATTTTTGCTCAAGTCTTTTGAAAAGCAGAAAAGGTAAGTAGATGGTTTCTACATGACTGTTCCCAACAATATTTATTTCAAATTCAAGGCACACTTACCCACCAAGGCTACAACAGCTTTCTGCAATGACATGCCATACCATCTAGTTTGCACTTACACCATCATTTGCCTTGCAACAGAACAATGTACTAGAACACCTTCAGGTTATGTGACCAAGATGTAGATGGATGGTGTGCTGCGTCAGAGGCGTCCACAAAGACCAGACCTCAATAAAATTGAGATGTCTTGAGACGAGTTGGACCTCAGAGTGAAGGCAAAGCAGTCAACAGGTGCTCCGTACTTCTAGGTGCTCACTCAAGACGGTTGGAAGCAATTCCAGGTGATACCTGATGAAGCTGCTTGAGTGCATGACAAGGTGTAAAGCTGTCAGCGCAAAAGGGAGGTACTTTGTGGCATTTAAGGTTTAACATATATATTGGTTTGTTTTAATCTTTATAAATAAATATATATATATATATATATATATATATATATATATATATATATATATATGCAATATACCATGTTGGGCTTTGAAATTTTGTGCTGTGTAAATTTAGTATCTATATTTACATGTCACAGACAAGGGGAGTGTTCATGCCTTTCTCTACCTCTCAATATATATGGTCCTGTACTATAGATGGTTATATGCACTTGATATACATTCCACTGGACAGTCCCTTTAATTTTAAAAGGAGAGAAATAAAACAGTATTGGATTAAAATGATGCTTGGAAACCTCTGCATGCTTCCAGTAAATTGTCATTTGTTTTCTAGTGCAACTTGTGACAAATAAAACATGTTACCAGATGTGTGTGATGAGTCATTGAGATGTGATGTCAGCAATGTCTTGCGACCATCTGTAATAGTATATCCAAGGCCAGTGTCATTGGGGGCAATGACTACGGGGTGCCCAGAGCCACCATTCCCAAGAGGATACCCTGCAGAGGCACATGTAGGGGCCCCCATAGAGCAATCGCCACTTAAAACTACACTGGCATGCACAGCTTCTCTACTGCTCTCCATTCTGTAAGACACAGAGAAGCCTACAGAATGGTGGGAGCACACATAGGATGCCAATGTCCCAAAGTACTTGGTGTTATGATATCACCACATTACTCTCCCCGTGCTTTGACATTGACTGTTCCGGCAGACTCAGGATTAGGTGAGTATATATGATTTACTTTTTTAGTCAGTACAAGTCAGGAGGACATGTATGGGAATGTCCATATCTCCAACGCCCATTAGATCAGAGTTGGAGACGTGGTGCTGCTTTTCCTGCCGGGCAGGAACTTTTCAAATGACACACACGCGCTGTACTGACGAGTCGACATCAGGGCGCGCGTGTGTCACAGAAAACGCTGCCGGACAGGGAACAGAGGACAGATTCCTGCGTTCTTCTGCTACACTGTGCAGAGCTTCAGGATCGGTCCTCTGTTCCCTACAGCAGCTTTCTCTGTGACACACGCGCGCCCTGATGTCGGCAGTACAGCACGTGTGTGTCATTTGAAAAGTTCCCGCCCGGCAGGAGAAGCTGCACCAGCCGCTGCCTGGACAGAGAGACGCAGCGGCGGTGGCAGGGGCCGTACAAGAACAACAGCGGCGCAGCCAGGGCTCATACCAGGGAAGAAGCAGCTCAGCGGGGAACCCGTACGGAGATGCCTGAGGAGGGCGAGGTGAGTGGTCACTAATAACCGGAGGGGTAGGGGAAGGGTGAGGGGGGGGGGGGGGGTAACTGGTGTAATATTTGGGTGTAGTGATGTAGTATATGAGAATGTAATGATGTAGTTTTACAGGTGCAGTATATAGTGCTGTAATGCATTACAGGTGCAGTATATAGTGCTGTAATGCATTGCCGGTGCAGTATATAGTGCTGTAATGCATTACAGGGGCAGTATATAGTGCTGTAATGTATTACAGGGGCAGTATATAGTGCTGTAATGCATTGCAGGTGCAGTATATAGTGCTGTAATGCATTACAGGGGCAGTATATAGTGCTGTAATGTATTACAGGGGCAGTATATAGTGCTGTAATGCATTACAGGTGCAGTATATAGTGCTGTAATGCATTACAGGTGCAGTATATAGTGCTGTAGTGTATTACAGGGGCAGTATATAGTGCTGTAATGTATTACGGGTGTAGTATATAGTGATGTAATGTATTACGGGTGTAGTATATGGTGCTGTAATGTATTACAGGGGCAATATATAGTGATGTAATGTATTACAGGTGTAGTATATAGTGATGTAGTGTGTGTGTGTGTGTGTGTGTGTGTGTGTGTGTGTGTGTGTGTGTGTGTGTGTGTGTGTGTGTGTGTGTGTGTGTGTGTGTGTGTGTGTGTGTGTGTGTATATTGTAACGTTGCGCCCTGCAACGTGGGGGTTGCATTCGCTTGCAGCGGTGTGAGGTAGCTTCAGCAACACACGTACATAGTCTCTTCATAGAAATTCTGGCAGTTTATTAAAAACACTCAGCATAAACTGCCCTCAAACATAAACAATAAGTCCATAATGGAAGTTTAGCAACTTCCCCACTCTCTGGCTCCTGCCAGCGTACAACTCTAGCCAAGGTTCCTTCCAGGACCCAGGGCCCTCTGCAGACCCCTGTCTGTCTCTCCTCCTGGAGAGATTCGGCCCTACAGCCCTGGCCTGGCTGCACTCACCTCAGACTCAATATCAGAGCCTTGTGATCAGCCTCCATGCAGGCTGATACACCCAAAGCTCCTGGCTCTGCTTTCACTTGTTTCCAGTCCACACACTGGACGTCTGGAGCTGGTCTCTCTCTAGACTGCCCTAGACACACTCCACCCAGGTTCAGAGACAGGATTGCTTTAACCCCTGGAGCCACACCCACAGGTGGTAAGGAGTGTGTAATCAGCATCACACACCCTTCCATGGCTCTGCATGTAATGCAATCCTGTGGAACCACAGGTCCCAGCCAGCTTCACATTGCAGAGCACCCACGCTTCTGCAAAACATACCGGCCCTTTGTAATACAGCCGGTTGATACCTCACATACCCTCCCCCTCTGTTCAAACCCATAGGGGAGAACACTTGCCAATGACCTGGGGCCGCGAGACAGGGCATCCCCGCTGCCATGCCCCACCAGTTGAGAGGGCCGTCCAAGAGCAGTACTCCCTGAGGCATCGCCCGACACTGTCACCAAACCCTGTCTGGTCAACCTAGGGTTAAAGGACGTCCCATTTCCAGACCGTTCTCTCCCTGACCCCCTCCCAGGGTCACCGTAGTAGAGAGACATGTCCCCAGTCAAACCTACAGTCTTGTCCGAACCTAGGCTTTCTCGAGTACCCCCAAGGCTACCGTCGGGAACTCTAAGCTCATAGCGGCCACTATCTACAGTACATCGTAGGTTACCACTCTGTCGGCGATTCCTTTTATCGCGCGTCTGAACTACTGGACCGACACGCCATCTTCCACTTCTTTCCCCTGAACAACGGGTGGAAGACGGCTGCTGTCCCCCACATAGTTGGCGAAGCTGCTCCTTAATTTTCAGGTTTTCTTGCCACAACCGCTCCATGTCACGTACATGGTGTACCCGATATTCAATAAGGCTTCGAATGTTTCCAAGACTCTCTACAGTCCCGACACAGACGAACGGAACCATACCAGCTTCCCTGGGTATCTTGTTCTCATTAGCAGCAGGGATTCTTAATCTCACCAATCCTGATTTATTAACCATGTCTTGCATGACTCGTCCGGTTTTTCCAATGACTCTCCCCACCAGAGCCCGGGGTACTTGGACAATATCTTCCGCCAGACTCTGCGCTTTCCTTTTATACTCAAGCTGTCTAGTGGCTTCTTCCTTTTGCAGTTGGACCTGCCACTTCATACGAACACATCTGAAGTGCATGTCCTTTAGAATAGCCACCCGCTGCCCAGTAATTTCACTGGTGGACAATATCACTAACTGTTCAGCCCCTGTGGTACAGTAGACCTCACACGCTTCCACAGCTCTCTTAAATTCGTCATGCATGCACTCGGTGGCACACGCTTCTCTTAAGTCCTTAGGTATATCCACCATGCACTTGACTACAGAAGTCTCATTCATCCCTGCCACATGCTTGTCAAGTTTAGCTTCCAAAGTCAGCTCTCTTTGGGCCTCTCCTGCTTCAACATGTTTGGTCAGGATTGACACTCACTGCTCCATCTGCTCCAAGGCTCCCTGGGACTTGGACTGGTACTCTGCCAAGCGACTTCGGAGCTCAGCCACTTCTTTCTCCAGCTCCCTTACTCGACTCTCAGTAACCTGCCTAAGAAGTATCTCTTGTTGCAGATGGTCTTTGCTCATCCTCTTGAATGAGTCTTCACTTGCGGACCTCTCTGGTCTACGACACACTATTTCTGAGGCTTCTTCCATCTCAGCTTCAGAACGTGTGGGTTTCTTACACTCCTTACTCACGACCTTCTCTATATCCTCCATCGTAGTTTTACCAAGCAGGTCAGGCAGGCTCCCAGTCCTGGATGAGACCTCTGGTCCAGACTTCACCTCCTCAGAGGCTCTCTTCACTTCAGCGCCAGCTGTTTCTTGTTTCTTCACTGCATTATCTTCCACTTCCTCTGGGGTCTCTGCCGTGTCACCCTCAGCCTGGGTGTCACACCCTTCAACATGGCACTCTGTTCCTTTTAGAGATTTGGGGCTAAATTCGCTGTCATCCACCCCAGCACTTGGTAGTTCACCAGTCTGCTCACCACGACTGTTGGGGATTATTCCTTCCCCTACACTCTCTAGGATTCCATTTCCTATACCACTCTCGCCTGACAGACTATCAACTTCACACTTTGAAATCATAGGGACCACCATTACGTCCTTGGTTGGCTCCTTCTCTGCACTTGCAGCCCGCTGATTTCTGTCGTCACAATGTGTCAGTTCAATCTCTGATTCCTCAGTCTTTTGTAGGATATCACCGTCTGACTCCACCGTAGCAGGTGTTATTAGCACCATGTCTTCATTAACCAGGCATGTCACTTTCTCTGCACCCTCAGACGGCCTACACTGTGCCCCCTCTCGGCGCTTATTACGTCTTCGGCGTCGGGAGGAAGTTTTGCCCTTCTCGCCCATCTGTACCACACTGTACTCGTTTGTCACCTTACTAGAGTCAGTGTCTTTACTGGAGTCATCATCACTCCCCCTGGCATCCTGGACTATTATGTCCCCACTTAACCAGATATCTGCCTCCCTTTCTGGAGCTACCCCGTTTTTAACGGTCACACTATCGGTTATTCCCTTAGTCCTTATGTCACTAAGTTGGGTCCGTCCATCATTTTCTTTGGTCACCCCTAACTTAGGACAGTCAATTTTAGGAGGTGCTATCTCCTCCTTACCACACATAACTGCACAACAAGGACCCCTTTTCACCTCCCAATGTGGTGGGGTTTCCTTTGGGCTGTTCCGGCTCTTACACAAGCAACCGTATACGTCCCCCTGCTTCCACAAGTGCACAAATAATTTAGAGTCCCAACCTATAATAATTGGGTGCAGTAAATCTGAGACTACTCCAACATCATGAGAACCACTGTCCCAGGCTGTCTTAATGACCACGCTGGATACCGGGTATTCTGTCTCATTATTGTGGGTGCAGCCGACGTGGATCTTCCTTCCAGGAATCAAGTTGACATCAGAAGTGGCCCTCACCAGGGTCACCAAGCTCCTTGAGTCTACGACCCCTGTTACAGATTCCCCATCCACTTCCACGGAACACAGACGTGGCTTCTCGTCGGATGGGTGGTCTATATTGCAAACAGGACACTTGTGGCATGAACACTGTTGTCCCTGGCTACAGTCCATCTGTGCCACTTCACCCTTGGATTTGGGATGCTCCGCATCCTTTTGGGGGACCACCCCTTTATGGGACTCCACCCCCTTATGGGCAACCACCCCTTTATGGGACTCCACCCCCTTATGGGCAACCACCCCCTTATGGGCAACTATTCCCTTCTGGGACTCCGCCCCCTTTTGCGGTTTCCATGCAATGTCCTTAGCCCCCAGTTCACACCGTTTGCCCTTGTCTCCCTGGGCACCCAGTGTCCATACTGGCCCCTGAAGGGAACGCTCAAACTGGTCCATGGCTGTGACATCGCTACACACCGACAGCTCCTGCTGTCCCTGGACCAGGAACTGGTACAGCTCCTCCACAACGTCCGCAGGGACCATTCCCTCTTTTTGGCTTTTAGCCCCCACTGCTGTCACTGGACCTCCAGGCACATGCTGTTGGTGCTGCTGGCTCTGCAGCAGCTGGTTCAGGAGCTCCTCCATGCTGTAACGAAAAAGAGGCACAGGAGGGGCGCTCCAATGGGTAATACCCGGTGGTCAAAGACAGGGGGGGGTTAGAGAACCACTAACCTTTCCGGGTTGTACCGCCCGTACAACCAGGATCTCCAGCCTGTGGTGTATCACTGCTCACCAAGCAGGGCCTTGCAATTCCGGCTGGCCTGGAACCTCCGGTCGCTGGACTCTCGCCACTGCAGCACGGGTCCCCAACGACCTGCTGATTCACCGCCAGGTGCTTGAGAGCGCTGTCCCTGTTCGTGGACCCGCCGATCCACCGCCAGCTGCTTGAGTGCGCAGACAATTTTCGTGGACCCGCCGATCCACCGCAAACCGCTTCAAAAAATTTTCGTGGACCCGCCGATCCACCGCAAGCAGTCCGTATCCACAGGAATATGTCCTAGGCCGTTGCCCCTAGCAACCAGGCTGCATTGCCCCTAGTAACCAGATCGCATGCCCGCATTCGAGACACCATATGTAACGTTGCGCCCTGCAACGTGGGGGTTTCACTCGCTTGCAGCGGTGTGAGGTAGCTTCAGCAACACATGTACACAGTCTCTTCATAGAAATTCTGGCAGTTTATTAAAAACACTCAGCACAAACTGCCCTCAAACATAAACAATAAGTGCATAATGGAAGTTTAGCAACTTCCCCACTCTCTGGCTCCTGCCAGCATACAACTCTAGCCAAGGTTCCTTCCAGCACCCAGGGCCCTCTGCAGACCCCTGTCTGTCTCTCCTCCTGGAGAGACTCGGTCCTACAGCCCTGGCCTGGCTGCACTCACCTCAGACTCAATATCAGAGCCTTGTGTTCAGCCTCCATGCAGGCTGATACACCCAGAGCTCCTGGCTCTGCTCTCACTTGTTTCCAGTCCACACACTGGAAATCTAGAGCCAGTCTCTCTAGACTGCCCTAGACACACTTCTCCCAGGTTCAGAGACAGGATTGCTTTAACCCCTGGAGCCACACCCACAGGTGGTAAGGAGTGTGTAATCAGCATCACACACCCTTCCATGGCTCTGCATGTAATGCAATCCTGTGGAACCACAGGTCCCAGCCAGCTTCACATTGCAGAGCACCCACGCTTCTGCAAAACATACCGGCCCTTTGTAATACAGCCGGTTGATACCTCACAATATATATATATATATATATATATATATATATATACAGTATTGGGTAGAATTGAGTTAAGTATATCAGTCCGGCCCTCTAAAAGGATCCCAAGTTCTCATGCGGCCCCATGAGAAATGTAATTGCCCACCCCTCTATTACACCATATTTAGTGGCCTGTGAGGGCTATTATACTTCAGAGGGAGCTTTGGGGCCATCACACTGTATATAGGGAGCTGAAGCTTATACTATGTATAGGGGTCTGAGGAGGCTCCATACTGTAAAAAAAAAGCTGTGTGTACATTATACTGTATTTATTGAGTTGTGAGTGCGGCATACTGTATATGGAGTGCAGTGGACACCAATGCATTGTGTTGTATGTGGGGTTATTATAGTGTATTGAGAGCTGTGGGTGATATACTGTATATAGGGAGCTTTGGGGTCCATCATATTGTATAAAGGAGCTGTGCGGGACATATTGTATATAATAGGCTGTGGGGCCCCTATACTGTGTATAGGGAACTGTGGGAATATTATACTGGGGCTGTGGTGGCCCCATACTATCTGTAGGGAGCTATGAGGATTTGTACTGTATAAAGGGAGCTGTATGGACCTCAAACAGCTATTATACTGTGTATAGGGGGCTGTGGAGGCCCCAAACTCTTTATAGGAGGCTGTGTGAGAAATAGTACTGTATATGGTAGGCTGTGATGGCCCCATACTATGTATACAGAGCTGTGGAGACACCATACTATGTATAGGGGATGTGGGGCCATCATAATGTATATAGGTACATATGAAGGCCCCATACTATTTATAAGGGGACATTGTACTGAAAATAGGTAGCTGTGGGGCTATTATAACATATATTGGGGGTTGTGGAGACTCCATACTGTGTATACAGACCTGTGGGGACATGATCCTGTATATAGGAACCTGTGGGGTATTAAAGTGTATATAGGGGGCTTTAAGGTCCCCAAACGGTGTATAGGGAGTTGAAGGGGCATCATACCGCATATGGGGAGAACATGGCTTTATCATGTTGTATGTAGAAGAGCTGTTGGGTCATGATAGTG
Organism: Anomaloglossus baeobatrachus; assembly: GCF_048569485.1. Classification (NCBI taxonomy): domain Eukaryota; kingdom Metazoa; phylum Chordata; class Amphibia; order Anura; family Aromobatidae; genus Anomaloglossus; species Anomaloglossus baeobatrachus. Next base: position 110,941,956 of record NC_134363.1, on the reverse strand, counting down.
TGTATAGGGTACAGTTGGAGCACAAGTGGACATTACCACTTTTTAGGGGCACTCATCTCAGAAAGTAAAATTTTAAATGAGCCCTTAAGAAGCATTACTTTACAGGGCCACTCTTAGAGTATTATACCTGTCAAAGCAATACATGGGAATCTAAAATAAAAATAAAAAGCAGAGTGCTACATAGTACAGATACCCTTAATAATGAGGATAGGGTGACGACTGACAGAAAAGGCATATGGTAATGTCCTCATCTGTCACGCTAGGTATAGGGAAGTACTACGCGTACGGGGACAGGGAAAGGAAGGGAAACCTTGTCTCTAGGGAAGGGGGAGATGGTGAGACCTAACCAAATCTTGTGCTGGCCCCTGGCTACCATGACCACCCTAGATAAGATCCATACCTATGCACTAAGCATAGCTGAACCTGGCCCTAGCTCACCCTGAACTGGGCCCTAAGTAGGGAATGGATGGGATGAGCACTTAGTCAAACCCACTAAGTTCTAAAGAACACATAGGAAACATACACAGGGGAAAGTATATGAACAACTTATCTCCAGGATGACTCTGGGAGAGGTACAGCAATAAACAACAATGTTTCTTCAGATGATTACAAGCCAACTGCTTGCATCAAAGGCAAGTATAGGAATATAACTTCATCACCAGCAAACATCAAGGGGAAATGTGAATATTTAAGGACAAAAGGGGAAGTGCTGATGATTAATGGCTGAAAGGTGGAGATATCGGCAGGGTCCTAAAAGGAAGGGGATTAAACCCAAGCAGAGAAGATACATAGGATACCATTTGCAACACAGCTGGAAGAATAGAATGTCATGGAGCAGTTTGTGTAACCAAACACTACGACCTTCTACAGCTGGATACCACAGGACTCTTTGTCACCCGTGACACACCCGTGACAGAACCTTGGAGGATGAGCAAATATCAGATACAAACCTGTTTCCAAACCAGAGTTTCACACTGTACAAAGGGCTGGTGAGAAGTAGTATAGCGTATTCCCCACTAGGTGGCAGCACTGTAGTGAAGGAGAGCAAAAGAAACACTGTAACAGAAGGGAGGTACAGCAGAATAACTTCAACAGGCAGTTCGCAGGTGAACCACAAGGGGGCAATAGAGTAGTCAAGTAGTCCGGGTCTAGCCGGGAAGTCAAGTAAGTGCAGATGGAGACTCAAGATCAGGTCAGAAAACAGAACCGAGGTCGGATGCCAGGAGATCAGGTATGCAGAGGGGAACACAAAGGGCACAGGGAACAAAAGACAAGACTGGAGGGTGAGAAGACACAAACACTGGAAAAGGATGAATTAGGATGGATAAACAAATGACAGGAGTGGGAAGTCAGGGACTAGGACAGACGGACGAACGAGGGAGGGTACAGGTCATGGCACGGGGTAACTAGGAGTCAGATCAAACAGGAAATCTAACCAGAGCCAGTCACAGGCTGCAGAGCAAAACTATAACCAGTGCTGGAATGCTGATGCAGCGCCCAGATATAGTGTCTCCTGAAACCATAACGAGGCCGATGGGAGTAAACCCTTGACATGACCAGGCCGTGATGCACCAAATCTAAAGTGGATGTGGACTGCTATTTTTATGCAGGGAAGGACAAAATAACAATCAACTTTCCCTGTCTTATAATATCACCATGCAGCTGTATGCTTTACCTTGGCTGGGTAACAAAAATAGGGGGAACCTCACACTGTTTCTCTAAATAATTTATTACGTTAAATCAGGCTAAAAACACCCTTTAGTGCCCCATGAATATCACTAAAGGGTGTACAACCGTGCCTAAATGCCTGCTCTAATCTAAGCTCTCCATCCTACATCAACTCTCCCTGAACTGATTACTGAAGACAGTGTGCCGAGCATCGCACCCACATGGCTCATATGAGATGCAATGCAGCCGATTTTATGATTCAGTGACTGAGGAGGATCAAAAATGTGGAAACCCAAAAAGTAACCAGAGTGGCTGGAACCTTAACGGACTGCAGACCTAATCCTGACACACAACTAGAAGTAGCCGTGGGATGAGACTACGATGACCTAGTCATCTCAACACAGCTGGAAAACTAAATATTCTTACTGATAGAAATATAAGAAAAGCTAATCTGCCTCGAAGCAATCCCCAAAGATATAGATAGCCCCCCACATGTAAAGACTACGGTGATATAGGAAAACACAATACAAAGCTAGAAAACAGATTCAGCAAGGATGAGGCCCAAACTATCTTTACAGGAAAGGATAGAAAAGAGCACTGTCTGCAGCCGTAAAAACCCTAAAAAATCTCATTACGCCTGATATGGAAAGACCCTGAGCCCACACATGCTCTCCCCCACTATATCAGTACCGTGATGTTACTGGGATCCCAAAACACTAATATAGATGAGGGACTGAATTTAATACCAAGCATGACAAAACACAATACATAGCAGAATCATGGAGCTAAGTATACAGACACTTCCAGCAGGGAATGATCCAATTCCACCAAGAACTCCACACAGGCAAAATAAGAATCAAGCTTTAATATCAAAACAGAAAAAAACACCAAGAAAGTGGAAACAATAAGCAGAGGTACAAAGACAAGCTTATCTGAGAGGAGTTCTGGTAGAGAAAAGGGCTGGTTTTAGAATGTCCTTAGCACATAGGAGATCCATTGAGCACCGGGAAGTAACAGGAGAAAACTACTCAGTTATATAGGCCCAATCTGAAAGACCTGATTGCCAGTCCTCTACAGGTGTCTGGCTCTCATTCCACAAGTCAACTGCACCGCCAGGACTGACGATAAGAGGGAGCCCCAAACTGGAAAATGTATTCACAACAAGCCGGCCAATCACAGTAATGCCAGTAGGCAATATGCTTACAGCATTACTGTGATTGGCAGGCAATCCCTGCATGTTTAGTGGCTGAAAAGCAGCCACAAAGCATGGGAATGGTGACTCAAGCATAGTTCCTGAACTACAGCGTTATTTGGCCGAGCAACAAGCATGCCCAAGGACCCCGATGCTTTATCAGGTATCAAGCAGTGCCTAGTATGCTCGCTCATCACTATTTATTACCTAAAAGGTACCACGACAAGCAAGTTACAATAAATCAGAATCATTTGGATTTCTTACAAATTGCTTGTCATGGTCACAGAACTTCACAGATCACAATGCAGGTCCAGTAACTTGCATTTTGATGTTATGTAAGTCATGCAACCTGTGTTGCAGCTAAAGTGCCAGCAATACACAAAAATGCTCTACCCAGTGTGTATGTTGATTTCAAGTGCACATTAGATTATTTATTATTACAGTATACAGCATATAATGTATCAGAGATTAGATTATGAGAATTTTAGTAGAGGCATATGATACACTCCTTAAAACCACTGTAGAGCTAATATAGACATACAGTAGGTGTGTGGTCTGTCCAAGCTAATGATGCTGTATTTTCCATTAGTTTGCAACTCATGAATAACTGTTCTCATATGTTGTGCAACACTGGAGAAGGTGGTGGAGATAGATATACACTGGGGACCCAGCTTATGTGATGTTTGTCATATCACATAAGCTGTCCATCAGCCTGCTGAAATGAACAAATGTCAGTAAGGTCGTAAGTTTGTCAATAGTAGAAATGAACGAACCTGAGGTTCGGTGTTCGGTGTTCATACCAAACACAGACTTTACAAAAAAAACAGTGTTCGAGTTCGGAGTTTGGATGATCTTCGTATGATAACCAGTTGCGCGAGCATCGCTGTGCTCAGGTACACTCTATCCTCAGCCCTGTGCGAGCCGATTGTCATGTTTGATCAGCTCAGACTGCGGGTAACAATAGCATGATTGGATGTAGTGTGCACCAAACAAAAAAACACCCACCCTCCCTGGAAAGCAGGGCCGCCACTAGGAATTTCAGGACCCGAGACTGGCAAAATTTTTGGGCCCCATGAGACTCCTCCCAGGCTCCACCTCCACCCCTCAAACCTTCAACACTCACCGACGTTCTTGGAAAGACGTGTGTGTGTATATATATATATATATATATATATATATATATACATATACCGTGTTTTTCCAAAAATAAGACACTGTCTTATATTTTTTTTGCCCCCCCCAAAAAGCACCAGGGCTTATTTTTGGAGGAGGTCTTATTCTTGGAGAAACACGGTTGGGGGTAAGTTTACCCCCCAAAAAAGCAGAACCCCCCCACCTCCCAGGAGACTCATACTCACCAGACCAGGACGTCTGCGTGGTTCCAAGGTCCTCCTGTGATCTCCGGTCGGTGCTGCATTCTATCCTACCCTGCTGCTAGCTGACACACTGACACACACATCCGATCGCAGGCACACACAGCCGATCACAGATACACACATCCGATCACAGATACACACATCCGATTGCAGGCACACACAGCCGATCACAGATACACACATCCGATCGCAGGCACACACAGCCGATCACAGATACACACATCCGATCACAGATACACACATCCGATCGCAGGCACACACAGCCGATCGCAGATACACACATCCGATCACAGGCAAACACAGCCGATCACAGATACACACATCCGATCACAGGCACACACAGCCGATCACAGATACACACAGCCGAACGCAGACAAACACAGCCGATCGCAGAAAAACACAGCCGATCGCAGACACACACAGCCGATCGCAGACACACACACAGCCCATTGCAGACACACACACACACACACATCACATCCAGCACATACGGCAGCAGGGAATGAGAGCAAGTCACGTGTCCGGCCGCAGGTCCTGTTCATGGCGCTCCACTGCACTGCCTCTCAGGATTCTCCCGACGAGAAGAGATCGGTGTCACTGGATGAGGTGAGTGTGTATGCGATCCGATGTGTGTGCGATCCGATGTTTGTGTGTGTGTGTGATTTGATGTTTGCGTGTGATCCGATGTTTGTATGTGCAATCTGATTATGTGTGCGATCTGACTGTGTGCGATACGATGTTTGTGTGTGAGATCTGGTGTGTGTGTGTGAGATCTGATTGTGTGTGTGTGTGTGTGAGAGAGAGCTGATGTGTGCGGGTGTGTGATCACTGCAGGTCCTGCCGCTCAGCGTCGGGTGAGTGATTGCCGGGTGCCGCTGTGTATAATGAAGTGTCCTGTAGTATCTGTAACTTTTTTAGCTGCACGGACACTTCATTATTTATCCGGGACTAGGTCTTATTTTCGGGGGAGGGCTTATATTTAAGCCCTTCTCCGAAAATGCTGAAAATCCCTGCTAGGGCTTATTTTTGGGGGAGGTCTTATTTTTGGAAAACACGGTATATATACACAGTCATCGCCAAAAGTGTTAGCACCCTTAAAGTTGTTCCAGAAAAGGAAGTATTTTTCTTAAAAATTAATAATACACCCCCTACACCACCCCTCTTCATAATATACCCTCTACACCGCCCCTTTCCATACAATTTCTCCCACACTGCCCCATGTATAATATCCCCCACACACACTGCATCTCTGTATAATATACAAACAATGCCCCTGTATATAATATGTTCACACACACACTGCTCCTCTGTATAATATTCCCCCCACACACTGCTCCTCTATATAATATTCCCACACACTGCTCCTCTGTATAATATCCCCCCACACACACTGCTTCTCTGTATAATATCACCCACATACACTGCCACTCTGTATAATATCCCCCCACACAAACACTGCTCTTCTGTATAATATCCCACACACACACTGCTCCTCTGTATAATATTCCCATATGCACACTGGTCCTCGGTATAATACCCCCCCGACACACACACACACACTGCCCCTCTGTATAATATCCCCCAACACACACTTCCACTCTGTATACTCTCACCCCCCCACACACACATTGCCCCTATGTATAATATCCTCCTGGTATGTATGTCCTACTCCTAGTATATATGTCCCCCTTCCTGGAATATATATCCCCATCCTGGTATATAATCTATGTTCCCATCCTGGGCCCTTACTGGTATGTATGTTCCCATCCTGGGCCCTTCCTGGTTTATTGTGCCCTTCCTAGCAAATATGTAGTCCTCCTGATATATATGTCCCCATCCTGGGACCCTCCTGGTATACATATATCCCCATCCTGGTTTATTTGTCCCCATCCTGGTATATATATACCATCCTGGGCCCATCCTGGTATGTATATTCCCCCTCTTGTGCACAATTTGGTCTGTATGTCCCTATCCTGGTATTTGTCCCCTTTCTGGTATACATGTCCTTCTGCTTGTATATATGTTCTGTTGTGAATGTTAGTTATGTTTTGGCTACTGGGAGGCTCCCTCTGGTGGCCAGGAATGGTTTGGACTTGGACCAGGTGTGTTGAGCAATGGCAATGGGTGTTTCCTTTGCTAACTCTCTGCTTATTTAAATCCTGGTCTGATTGCAGTCTGTTGCCGGATGTAAGTTGTTCTTTGTATCTCCAGCCTGCTTCATCCTGATCTACACTACATCTATCCCAGATAAGTGCTTGCTCTTTATTTATTGTCTGGTTCTTTTGCTTATCTGGGTTTGTCTTTTGCTGTGGTTGTTTTCAGTTTATTTGCATGCAGGGATCTTTCCCCTTAGTCTTGGCTGGGGAACTCCCTGCAGTTCTGTGTGGAGTATAGCTCCTTTGGGTCCATGTGTTTGTGGCTTGTTGAATTTGTTATGATTCTTGTTTTTTGTTCATTGGTATGACATGGGCACCTGGTATAGGACGAAGTTCAGATTGTGCGATCTGAGGGCCTTTTTGTACTATCAGGAAGTTGGTATTTTGCAGGGTTTTTCTCTGGCCACCATCAGTCCCTTTCCTGTCCTTTCCTATTTTAGTCAGTGGGGGCCTCACCTTTTGCTAATCCTGTCATCTATCTGTGTATTGTGTTTTTCCTATATCACCGCAGTCTTTTAATGTGGGGGGCTTGCTATTCTTGTCTATTTTCTGAGGCAGAGAGTTATTCATCTTTCCTACCTTTAGGATAGTTAGTTCTCTGGCTGGGTTCGCGGTGCACAGGATGTTAGTTCACCCCTCGGCTACTTCTAGTTGTGATGGTTACTAAGGGGATGGCGGCCAGATTAGTTGCCAATGCTCTTGTCACCTTTTGCCAATGATTTGTTGTGGTTTTCCATGGTTCCAGATCATAACAATGTTCCCTTCCAGGGTCCCTACTGGTGTGTATATATATATATATATATATATATATATATATATATATATATATATCCCCCTCCTGGGCACATTCTGGTAAATATTACCCCATCCTGGTTCTTATCTCCTTTCTAGTACATATGTCCACATTCCTGTATATATGTCCCCCTCCAGGGCCCCTCCTGGTGTGTGTGTGTGTGTGTGTGATATATATATATATATATATATATATATATATATATATAATTGCCTTATTCTGTCTGTCTGTCTGTCTGTCTATCTGTCTGTCTGTCTGTCTGTCTTGCTCCAAAATTGTGTCCTTACGGTGACACAAAGCTGATTGGCCGCTGGGCTCGCCATGGCCCCGTCCCCCCGCACGGATTGGCCGCTCGCCCAGGCTGCGCCCCCACACGGATTGGCCGGCCGCTCGCCCAGGCTCCGCCCCCCCCACAGATTGGCCTCTCGCCCCGGCACCCTGCAGGCATTGGCAACTCGGCCACGCCCCGCCCCCCTCACGCAATGCACGCTAGCTCTGGCCCCGCCCCCCCACGCATTCCCCGAACCGACACGGTCACGGAGCCATGACTACCAGGTGAGTACTGTATCCCTGGGAGCCCACATCAGCGTACGCCGCCAAACCAGTCGACACATACCCTCGCATTGCTGGGGCTGGCCGGCGTATGCTGGTGTGGGCTCCCGTGCGAGCGGGGGACGAGATACGCTGGTAACCATGGTAGCATAGTTACCAGCGCATCAAGGTCCTGCAGCGGTGGAACATACACACACGCACACACATAACAGCACACACACACACACACACATACACACACACATCAGATCACACTCACTCTCACACACATCACATCCACACATCACATCGCATCCACACATCAAGGTCCTGCAGCGGCGGAACATACACACACGCACACACATAACAGCACACACACACATACACACACACACATCAGATCACACTCACTCTCACACACACCTCACACACACATCACATCGCATCCACATACTCACAACATCCTGGGATATCGCTTGCTTCTCGGCGGCAATACTGTGCTGTGAGCTTCCAGGACCTGCCGGAGGATCACATGGCCAGAAGCATGTGGTATCTCCGGATGTTGTGAGTATAAGCGCGTATGTGCAATATCGTCAATGTGTGTGTGAGTGTATGCGATCGGGTGTGTGTGAGTGTATGCGATCGGGTGTGTGTGAGTGTATGCGATCGGGTGTGTGTGAGTGTATGCGATTGGGGGGGTGTGTGTATGTGTGTGTGAGTGTATGCGATTGGGTGTGTGTGGGTGTGTGTGAGTGTATGCGATCGGATCTGTGAGTGTCGGCAGAGGAGCACGGCGTGCTGGAGGAGGCTGGGAGGAGAGAGGCTGATCCTGGGGAAGGCTGGGATGGGGAGGCTGAGAGAAGAGAGGCTGATGCTGGGGGAGGCTGAGGCTGGGGTAGGCTTGGAGGAGAGAGGCTGATGCTGGGGACCGAAAAGGCTGATGCTGGGAGCAGAGAGGCTGATGCTGGGGGAGGCTGAGGCTGGGGTAGGCTGGGAGGAGAGAGGCTGATGCTGGGAGGAGAGAGGCTGATGCTGGGGGAGGCTGAGGCTGGGGTAGGCTGGGAGGAGAGAGGCTGATGCTGGGAAGAGAGAGGCTGATGCTGGGAGGAGAGAGGCTGATGCTGGGGGAGGCTGAGGCTGGGGTAGGCTGCGAGGAGAGAGGCTGATGCTGGGGACAGAAAAGGCTGATGCTGGGAGGAGAGAGGCTGATGCTGGGAGGAGAGAGGTTGATGCTGGGTGAGGCTGAGGCTGGGGTAGGCTGGGAGGAGAGAGGCTGATGCTGGGTGGAGAGAGGCTGATGCTGGGAGGAGAGAGGCTGATGCTGGGGACAGAAAAGGCTGATGCTGGGAGGAGAGAGGCTGATGCTGGGATGAGAGAGGCTGATGCTGGGGACAGAGAGGCTGATGCTGGGGACAGAGAGGCTGATGCTGGGGACAGAGAGGCTGATGCTGGGATGAGAGAGGCTGATGCTGGGAGGAGAGAGGCTGATGCTGCGGGCAGAGAGGCTGATGCTGCGGGTAGAGAGGCTGATGCTGGTGCAGCATGGGGGATGGAGCACGATGGGGGGTGCGCAGCATGGGGGATGGAGCACGTTTGGGAGTGCGCAGCATGGCGGATGGAGCACGTTTGGGAGTGCGCAGCATGGCGGATGGAGCACGTTTGGGAGTGCGCAGCATGGCGGATGGACCACGTTTGGGAGTGCGCAGCATGGCGGATGGACCACGTTTGGGAGTGCGCAGCATGGCGGATGGAGCACGTTTGGGAGTGCGCAGCATGGCGGATGGAGCACGTTTGGGAGTGTGCAGCATGGCGGATGGACCACGTTTGGGAGTGCGCAGCATGGCGGATGGAGCACGTTTGGGAGTGCGCAGCATGGCGGATGGAGCACGTTTGGGAGTGCGCAGCATGGCGGATGGAGTACGTTTGGGAGTGTGCAGCATGGCGGATGGAGCACGTTTGGGAGTGCGCAGCATGGGGGATGCAGTACGATGGGGAGTGCGGAGCATGGTGGATGGAGCACGTTTGGGAGTGCGCAGCATGGCGGATGGACCACGTTTGGGAGTGCGCAGCATGGCGGATGGAGCACGTTTGGGAGTGCGCAGCATGGCGGATGGAGCACGTTTGGGAGTGCGCAGCATAGGGGATGGAGCACGATGGGGAGTGCGCTGCATGGGGGATGGAGCACGATGGGGAGTGCGGAGTATGGCGGATGGAGCACGTTTGGGAGTGCGCAGCATGGCGGATGGAGCACGTTTGGGAGTGCGCAGCATGGCGGATGGAGCACGTTTGGGAGTGCGCAGCATGGGAGATGGAGCACGATGGGGGGTGCGCAGCATAGGGGATGGAGCACGATGGGGAGTGCGCTGCATGGGGGATGGAGCACGATGGGGAGTGCGCTGCATGGGGGATGGAGCACGTTTGGGAGTGCGCACCTCCCCCCAACACACACACACACACGCGCGCGCACTGCACAACACACCACACACACACACTGGGAACCACAAACAACTGCCCTACACAGACACCCACACACACAGACAACGCTGCACACACACAACACCCAACACACAAACACCGCGGCACACACAAATATATGCACATACCGCACAACACACACATTGCACAAAACATACCTCCCCCCAAAACACACCACACGCACACAAACCGCGCAACACACACACAACGCTACAGACACACAGCGCTCCACAAACAACGCAACACACGCAACACACATACAACACCGCTCTCACCCCCCGCCACACCCAGACAACACCCAGAACATGTACAGCGCCCTACACAAACACTTGGTAACTACACACAACAACATCTATATATATATATATATATATATATCATAGTATCATAGTATCATAGTTTTTAAGGTTGAAGGAAGACTCTAAGTCCATCTAGTTCAACCCGTCGCCTAACATGTTGATCCAGAGGAAGGCAAAAAACCTCAATGTGGCAAACAAGTTCCAATGGGGAAAAAATTTCCTTCCTGACTCCACATCCGGCAATCAGACTAGTTCCCTGGATCAATACCCTGTCATAAAATCTAATATACATAACTGGTTATATTAAATTTTTCAAGAAAGGCATCCAGGCTCTGCTTAAATGTTAGTAGTGAATCACTCATTACAACATCATGCGGCAGAGAGTTCCATAGTCTCACTGCTCGTACAGTAAAGAATCCTCGTCTGTGATTATGATTAAACCTTCTTTCCTCAAGACGTAGCGGATGCCCCCGTGTTCCAGTCGCAGGCCTAGGTGTAAATAGATCTTTGGAAAGGTCTCTGTACTGTCCCCTCATATATTTATACATTGTGATTAGATCTCCCCTAAGCCTCCGTTTTTCCAGACTAAATAACCCCAAGTTTAATAACCTGTCTTCGTATTGCAGCCCCCCCATTCCTCTAATAATCTTGGTCGCTCTTCTTTGCACCCTCTCCAGTTCAGCTATGTCCTTCTTATATATCGGTGACCAGAATTGTACACAGTATTCTAAGTGCGGTCGCACTAGTGACTTGTACAGAGGTAGAACTATATTTTTTTCATGAACACTTATACCTCTTTTAATACATCCCATTATTTTATTAGCCCTGGCAGCAGCTGCCTGACACTGTCCACTAAAGTGAAGTTTACCATCCACCCATACACCCAAGTCTTTTTCTGTGTCTGTTTTACCCAGTGTTCTACAATTAAGTACATAATCATAAATGTTATTTCCTCTACCCAAGTGCATGACCTTACATTTATCTACATTAAACTTCAATTGCCACTTCTCAGCCCAATCCTCCAATTTACATAAATCTCCCTGTAATATAAAATTATCCTCCTCTGTATTGATTACCCTGCAGAGTTTAGTATCATCTGCAAATATTGAAATTCTACTCCGCATGCCCCCAACAAGGTCATTTATAAATATGTTGAAAAGAAGCGGGCCCAATACTGACCCCTGTGGTACCCCACTATGAACTGAGACCCAGTCCGAGTACGTACCATTAATAACCACCCTTTGTTTCCTATCACTGAGCCAGTTTTTAACCCAGTTACACATATTTTCCCCTATCCCCATTATTCTCATTTTATGTACCAACCTTTTGTGTGGCACCGTATCAAAAGCTTTTGAAAAGTCCATATACACAACATCCACTGCATTTACCTGGTCCAGGCTTGAACTTACCTCTTCATAGAAGCTGATCAAATTAGTTTGACAGGATCGATCCCTCATAAACCCATGTTGATACTCTGTCATAAGGTTATTTTTCTTGAGATACTCCAGTATAGCATCTCTCAAGAAACCCTCAAGGATTTTACCAACCGTAGAGGTTAAACTTACCGGCCTATAATTTCCCGGCTCAGTTTTTGTCCCCTTTTTGAATATTGGCACCACATTTGCTATGCGCCAGTCCTGCGGTCCCGACCCTGTTATTAAGGAATCTGAGAAGATTAAAAATAATGGTCTATCTATCACAGAACTCAATTCCTGTAGTACTCTGGGGTGTATGCCATCCGGGCCCGGAGATTTGTCAACCTTAGTGATTTCGAGGCGGCGGCGTACTTCCTGCTGGGTTAAGCAGGTAATATTCAAGGGTGAATTTATGGTATCACTGGTCATGTCATCTGCCATGGCATTTTCTTGTATAAAAACCGTAGAAAAAAAGTCATTCAGCAGGTTGGCTTTACCCTCATCCCCTTCCACCATTTCACCAAGACTATTTTTAAGGGGGCCAACACTATCGCTTTTCAGTTTTTTACTGTTTATGTAGTTAAAGAATATTTTAGGATTATTTTTACTTTCTCTCGCAATGAGTCTCTCTGTCTCAAACTTAGCTAACTTAATTTGCTTTTTACATATTTTATTTAATTTTCTATAATTATATAATGCCTCATCACTACCTACCCTCTTTAATTCTTTTAAGGCTTTCTGTTTTTCTTTTATTGCTTCCCTTACAGCTCTATTTAGCCATAGGGGTTTCCTCCTATTTCTAGAATGTTTGTTCCCATAGGGTATATTTTCTGCACAAGCCCTATTCAGGATGCTCATAAAAGTCTCCCATTTGCTTTGTGTACTTTTATTACTTAGTACATCATCCCAGTTTATTGCACTAAGATCATCTCTCAACCGTTTAAAATTTGCTTTCCTGAAGTTTAGTGTCCTTGTAGCCCCTCTACTATACATCTTACTAAAGAATACATGAAAACTTATTATTTTGTGATCACTATTCCCCAAGTAACCCCCAACTTGTATATTTTATATGCGGTCTGGCCTATTGGTTAGTACAAGGTCTAGTAGTGCTCCCCCTCTTGTGGGGTCCTGTACCATTTGTGAAAGGTAATTATCTTTCATTGTTATCAAAAATCTATTTCCCTTGCTGGAACTGCAAGTTTCTGTTCCCCAATTTATATCAGGATAGTTAAAGTCCCCCATAATAATTACCTCTCCGAGACTCGCTGCTTTATCAATTTGCTTTATGAGGAGATTCTCTACCTCTTCCATAATATTCGGCGTCTTATAACACACCCCTATCAGTATTTTATTATTCATTCTCCCCCCCCTTATCTCCACCCATAGGGACTCTACATTCTCAGTACCCTCACATATGTTGTCACGCAGGATGGGTTTTAAGGATGATTTTACATATAGACACACACCTCCCCCTCGCTTATTTGTACGGTCATTCCTGAATAGGCTATAACCCTGTAAATTAACAGCCCAGTCATAGCTCTCATCCAGCCATGTCTCTGATATCCCCACTATATCATAATTTTCTTCCAACAACATATTTTCTTCCAACAAAAATCATAAATGAACTACACAATACGTAAATTCTAGAATACCCGATGCGTAGAATCGGCCCACCTTCTAGTATATATATATATATATATATATATATATATATATATATATGTATTATACGCGATCACCCTCCTGGGAACATTCTGGTATAATGTTCGCATCATGGATGTGTGTGTATTATATATATATATATATATACATTCTCAGTACCCTCACATATGTTGTCACGCAGGATGGGTTTTAAGGATGATTTTACATATAGACACACACCTCCCCCTCGCTTATTTGTACGGTCATTCCTGAATAGGCTATAACCCTGTAAATTAACAGCCCAGTCATAGCTCTCATCCAGCCATGTCTCTGATATCCCCACTATATCATAATTTTCTTCCAACAACATATTTTCTTCCAACAAAAATCATAAATGAACTACACAATACGTAAATTCTAGAATACCCGATGCGTAGAATCGGCCCACCTTCTAGTATATATATATATATATATATATATATATATACGCAATCACCCTCCTGGGCAGATTCTGGTATAATGTCCCTATCTTGGTTTTTGACCCCTTACTGGTATACATGCATGCCAACCTTCTTGTACATACGTCCCCTTCCAGGCCCCTCCTGGTGTATACATATCACCCTCCTAGGCATATTCTGGTATAATGTCCCAATCCTGGTTTTTGTCCCCTTCCTGGTATATATGTTGCAGGCAGGGGCCAGACCGTAGCTAAGGGGCTGCTCGGGGATGCCTGGATCCGGGGCTTTACTGTGGCTTGAGTGGGAACCAGACCCGGGCTCGAGCAGCGGTCCGCCACCCACAAGTGAAAAAGGGGATATTTACAAGGGAAATTGTCTGTGACGCCACCCGTGGGTTGCGGTGATGAGATGGTGGCACCGCCACTGCCTCTGGGGACTGTGCCCGGGACTGATGGAGCGGGGCAGCAAGGTGGGGTCCCCTCCACGGGTAGGGGAGTTGTAATCTCGGGGCCCAATTGGGAGTTGTGGTGGTGGCAGGGATTGCAGGGATCAGCACACTTACAGTTCGGTTGTCCTGGTGCTGGATGAGGCTGTATTGATGTGGAGGGTTAGTAAACACAGATGGAAGAAATACTCAGAGTCCAGTACTTAACCAGAAATGGCCGGTGTCCGTAGGCCTTTGGTACGGGGGTGTTCGGATCCCACACCTGGTACAAGAAGCAGGGCCCTCTCTCTCTCCTGCACTCCAGATGACAGTCACCTTTTTCCTTCTCGGTGTCGGACGGGGGAAGTCCTTTCTCTGCACAAGTCCGGGTTCCCGTGCACACTAACGGCGGGCCACTACCCTGCCCCGGTCCACACGGATTCCCCTGAGCCTACTCTCCACTTCAGCTCCTAGAACTCGGCTTTCACCTTTCTTCACTTCCCCAGCAGCCCCGGAGCTACAACCCCTGTCTGCTCTCCTCTCACTCCCTTCTCCGACTGACTCTTAACTCCTCCCCTCCTGCTCTTTTCAGTTGCTACACTGGGGGGAGGGTGCGGCTGCCTTACTGCACCGATGTGAGATCAGGTGGTACCAAGGAGGATTAACTCTTTCTGTGACTACCTTGGTAAAACACAGCCCATCCGTGGGCTGTCCGGACGCCGACGGTTTGTTTTACAGGAAACTGTAACGGGAAAAATGTGAAAGTTTAAAATATACAAAACATAAAACATCTCATCCCCCCAAGGGGAGGCATTTTTGCTTAAACGTTGATGTGGGATCAGGTGGTACCAAGGAAGATTAACTCTTTCTGTGACTACCTGGTGTGCCAGGGCGTCACATATATGTCCTGCTTCTTGTATATATCCCTTTTCAGGGCCTCTCCTTGTATGTTTATCTGCTGCAAAAAGAAAAAAAAACAAATATTTTACTCACCCTCCCCGGCTCCCATGTCTCGCAAAATCCTTACTGAGCTGTGATGGATTTCGGCTGGATGGCCTCCCCCCACCACCCCCGGGGATCTTCAGCTCAAGGAGCACCTACCATTCCCCACCAGATGCCGCGTCTTTGCCACCTCCGCATTGCCCGCAGCATTGTGATGAGGTGCAGAGTGATGACTTAATCACGGTGGGCCGCGGGATGACTCGCCGCTTCCCTCCTCTGCTCTACTTGCCTTGCTTGTGTGGCGCCCCTGACCTGGTCAGGCATCACAGAGTACTGCACCCATGCTGGGACAGTGCTTCCAGGTAATTCCAAAAGGCCAAGATGAGGTGTGTACACACAGACACACAGTGACCAGGTCTCCCACACCTTGAAAGGGGACCCTTGGGTAGCCCTGAAGAGGTTAACTTTCAATTCTCAGCAAGGGGTGCAGTGGAGAGGCTGGAAGCTAGATGCAGTGGCAGACAGGAAAAGGAGGAGGAGCAAGCCAGTCTGTGAGGAGAGTGTACAGAAGTTGCTGAAGGAAGCAGACGTACAGCCATGCTAGTCAGACCCTGCAAGGGTGGTAGCTGTTAGCGGGGGAGTACAGTGACCAGGAAGTCAGCCTGAAAGACACCTGCAAAGAGTCGGGATTGCTGGTAACTACGTGTGGCCGCCCTGACCTGGTCAGGCACCAAATAAACTTCATAATACTAATAATGGTTGCTAAAAGGACCGGTGACCTGCCTCCTGAGAGGGTTTTGGGTGGGTTAACGGACTTGTGGGTGGAGGGTGGTGATGTATGGTACCTGGTGGTTTTATAATGTTTTACATGTTTTACTGTTTTATGCATTTTAAAATGTTGTCTTGCAGCCCGAGGACGTGCTGGTGATAACTAAGGGGGAATGTGGTGCCCCTGACCTGGTCAGGCACCACTGAGTACTGCACCCATGCTGGGGGCAGTGCAATACAAGTAATCCAGAAGGCTGACCGAGGTGTGACTACACAGGCGCATAGTAATCAAGTCTCAAACATCTACCTTTGAGTGGACCCCTGGGGAATCCAGGAGGGGGCGTGGCCTCCATCTCCACTCAAGGGGTGAGGTAGAGAGCCTGGTTGCTAGGTGGCATAGGCAGGCACAGTGGGGAGGGAGTAGTGAGCCAGTCTGGAGTGCAGCTCAGGGAGAGCAGACGTGTGGAGCAGACCCTGGAAGCTGACACAACACTGACAGCGTCCGCGCAGTGACTACCAACAGGGGAGATCGGTCACCTGGTAGTGCTACCTGAAAACCACCCAAGGCTAGAGAGAGCAAAGGGGTGGCTGAGTAAGGGGACCGCCAGGGAGGTACCAGGCGCGTACGAGTGCAGGCTCTCAGAGTAGGGGACCATTCAGTTGTCCTGCTCAACCTGCAGTGGGGTACTTCACGCCCTCACCACCACACACAGAGTCCGGAGCCACGTAGCGAAGAGAGGGCCCATAGTTCACAGGAGGCAAGCAGCCGGAGTGACCTGGTCCAGGCTACAAGCAAATGGGCCAAAAGAAGGGGAGAGAGGCATCAGCAACTTCCCTGGGCAAACCCAGCAGGGCTTCAAGTAGGGGTCACCCCAAAACACACAGGGCTAGGAAGGCAAGTTGGTAGTCACCCTCATCAGCCAGCCGGAAGGATACCTGGTTCCCGCCTGGTTCATCCCAGCTACGCCCGGGTTACTCACCCTACCATCAACTGTGAGTAAAAACCCTGAAAGATTGCCTGGACTGTGTTTGAGTCATTCTGCGCCTTGTGGTTCCACCCACTCAAAACGGGCCCTGGGGCTAGCCCTACTCTCGGGGGGGCCACACCATCTAACTGCACCTACCAACAACCCAAGGCGTCCCTTAACCTGCAGTGGTGGTCCCCTGACCGCAATACCGAGAGTGGCGTCACGAAAATCCTAAAGAGAAGGTTCCCTACGTGTGACCAGACCATCCCACATGGAGTCCCTGAAGGTAATGCACCGACACAACACCTGTGGGGCTTCACATACACACGCACAGGGAACAGGTTCCTAGAGCCAGATATCAATCTACTGATCTGCTAAACCTGCCGGTGAGGGGACTAGAGGTTCCTCACCAAAGATACAGAGCTCGAGCCACAGCAGCAACAGGGAAACCCACAAGGAGATAGGACCAGAAGCCATATCACCAGGTCCACGCTGCCAGCAAACGGGCCAGAAAGGGAAGGAGAGGCAGTAGCAACTCTCCCTGGATGAATCCCACAATACTGCAAGTGAGGGGTTATCCGAAACAAAAGAAGTGCAAGGAAGGCGAGTTAATAGCTACCCTCAGAACGGCCTGCAGGAATTCCTGGTTCCATCTGCATCGCTGGGTATCTCACCAACCAGCAAAAAGTGAGTAAAAACCCTGAAAGACATTTCTGGACTGTGTGTGAGTTCTTCTGCGACCTGTGGTAGTACGCACTTATACTTGAGCCCCTGGGGCCAGCCTCACTCTCGGGAGGCTCCATCGTCTAACTGCATATACCATCAGCCCCAGACGCTCGTTAAACTGCAGTGGCGGTCAACCCCTGACTGCAACACCGAGAGTGGCATCACGATTCCTATTAAAGTTAACCTGACATACCTGTGGCCAGAAGGGTCCCTACAGAGAAGTCCCCGCAGTGTCACGCTGCAGCGCTGCGGTGGGCGACTCATCTGCATGGTTAATTTGCATGCAATGCCCTAGAAGGGTTTCGGATGCAATTTAGCCATGTGTGCAGTGACTGAAGCGACATGGCTGGGCCCCTCTGCTCTGGCAGTTTCTTGGGCCCGGTGAAGAGGGGAAAGTAATTACCCCGGGTCCCCCCTCTTCACCGTGCCTGGTACACCAGTCATGGTTGTAATGTCCTGATGGAGACTCTGCTGGGAAGTGATCTGTTTGTGGCTGCCTGTATGTGAGCGGAGACCTGAACTGCCCAATTAGTGACTTCCATTGGTGTTTAGGTCAAGTTTGGCTCCAAAACCAAACTTTTTCAAAAGTACGGCTGAATCAGTCTAACTGAACCTCCACGGGTCCACTCACCTCTAGTCAATAGCCCATAGCCAGGGGCGTACATAGAAATCTAGGGGTGACATATCCCCACGTAGACCTCTGGCTGCATGAACCCATCAGGTTCCAGAAAATTAATTGTGAAAGAGTGGTCCCGCCATGCAACCACAGTGGCAACAAAGGGGTTAAACCATACCTTCCAACTTTTAAAGAAGGAAAAGAGGGACAAAGTTTGCGGCGTGCGTAGCGCGCCGTGGCAAATTTTTAGGCCACGCCCCTAACCACACCCATTTCACAGTCACGCCCATATTCACTCCCCATCCACACCCATTCAGCATGGACACGCAGGCAGCCGGCGGGCCTCCAGCATGGACACGCAGGCAGCCGGCGGGCCTCCAGCATGGACACGCAGGCAGCCGGCGGGCCTCCAGCATGGACACGCAGGCAGCCGGCGGGCCTCCAGCATGGACACGCAGGCAGCCGGCGGGCCTCCAGCACGGAGAGGCAGGCAGCCGGCAGGCAGCCGGCAGGCCCCAAGCACGGAGACGCAGGCAGCCGGTGGGCTTCCAGCATGGAGACGCAGGCAGCCGGCGGGCCTCCAGCACGGAGACGCAGGCAGCCGGCGGGCCTCCAGCACGGAGATGCAGGCAGCCACAGTGAGGCGGCCAGTCGCCCGCACAGTGAGGCGGCCGGTCGCCTTCACAGACAGGCGGCCGGCCGCCCGCACAGACAGGCGGCGGGGGGCGCCCGCACAGACAGGCGGCGGGGGGCGCCCGCACAGACAGGCGGCGGGGGGCGCCCGCACAGACAGGCGGCGGGGGGCACCCGCACAGACAGGCGGCGGGGGGCGCCCGCACAGACAGGCGGCGTGGGCCGCCCGAACAGAGAGGCGCGGGCCGCCCGAACAGAGAGGCGGCCGGCCGCACGCACAGAGAGGCGGCCGGCCGACCGCAGAGAGAGGCGGCCGGCCGACCGCACAGAGAGGCGGCCGGCCGACCGCACAGAGAGGCGGCCGGCCGACCGCACAGAGAGGCGGCCGGCCGACCGCACAGAGAGGCGGCCGGCCGACCGCACAGAGAGGCGGCCGGCCGACCGCACAGAGAGGCGGCCGGCCGACCGCACAGAGAGGCTCCGGGGGGGGGGGGAGGGGAATCAGCACTGGGGAGATTATGTTTACATACCTTAGCAGCAGCACAGAGCAGACAGAGACTAGTTTCGGGCAGCGCGCTCCTCTCTGTTATGCCACGTCACGTGTTCGGATGGTAGGAGGGAAAAGCAGGGAGGCGGGGAGAGAGTGGGTGGGCGGAGCCCGGGAGACGGCCGTCCCGCCCGTGGCAACGGGACAAACAATGCAAAGCGTGATAGTCCCGCTGTATCCGGGACGGTTGGGAGGTATGGTTAAACTGCTGCGATTAGAGATAGCTCCTATTGCAGCAGTTACCAAAGGGTGTGAATCGGACTCAGCACAAAACTCAGCTCCATACTATTTTCCCAACTGCAGTACTTATCCTTCCCATCCCCGATAGTCACAGGCCACATAGAGATTATATAGCCTGCTGCCATTAGTCATCTGCCTCTGTCCACTGCCTATAACCTAACATAACATAAAACTGTAAAATTTCATGAATATGTTCTTCTTCATACAACATTGTCATCAGCGAAGTTATTAAAGGCTCTGTTCATAGCACAGTAAGGCCCCATGCTGGAGGAATACCTCTAGGATTTCCTGCAATGTAAGTGGCTAATAGGCTCCCGTTGCAAAACAAAAAAAAAACAGAGCATGCAATGTGCACTTCTTCAAAGTATATACCTTTGTATGGAATAACATGCTGCATCTCACTAATCCACACTGTAGAAAAGGTTTTCCCAGCGATTATAGAAAAGACTGTCTTGCACAAGCTTAATAAGAGCTCTATTGATACGCTCAGCGTATACACCAGGAGCTTTCCCGTTACATACTGACCATAGGGTCAGACCTGGTTGTGACCAAGGCCCAAGAAATCCTATCCAGATGCATAAGAATACAGTATATCATACCTCCCAACCGTCCCGGATACAGCGGGACTATCACGCTTTGCATTGTTTGTCCCGTTGCCACGGGCGGGACGGCCGTCTCCCGGGCTCCGCCCACCCACTCTCCCCGCCTCCCTGCTTTTCCCTCCTACCATCCTAACATGTGACGTGGCATAACAGAGAGGAGCGCGCTGCCCGAAACTGCTCTGTGCTGCTGCGCCTAAGGTATGTAAACATAATCTCTCCAGCGCTGATTCCCCTCCCTCCCCCCCCGGCCGGAGCCTCTCTGTGCGGTCGGCCGGCCGCCTCTCTGTGCGGTCGGCCGGCCGCCTCTCTGTGCGGTCGGCCGGCCGCCTGTCTCTGCGTGCGGACGGCCGCCTGTCTCTGCGGGCAGACGGCCGCCTCTCTGTGCAGGCGGCCCACCGCCTCTCTGTGCGGTCTGCCGGCCGCCTCTCTCTGCGGTCGGCCGGCCGCCTCTCTCTGCGGGCGGACGGCCGCCTGTCTCTGCGGGCGCCCCCCGCCGCCTGTCTGTGCGGGCGGCCCCCCGCCGCCTG
This sequence comes from Anomaloglossus baeobatrachus, assembly GCF_048569485.1. Lineage (NCBI taxonomy): Eukaryota > Metazoa > Chordata > Amphibia > Anura > Aromobatidae > Anomaloglossus > Anomaloglossus baeobatrachus. Next base: position 110,920,959 of record NC_134363.1, on the reverse strand, counting down.
TCTGTGCGATCGCCTCCCGCCTGTCTGTGCGGGCGCCCCCCGCCGCCTTTCTGTGCGGGTGCCCCCCACCGCCTTTCTGTGCGAGCGCCCCCCGCCGCCTGTCTGTGCGGGCGCCCCCCGCCGCCTGTCTGTGCGGGCGCCCCCCGCCGCCTTTCTGTGCGAGCGCCCCCCGCCGCCTGTCTGTGCGATCGCCTCCCGCCTGTCTGTGCGGGCGCCCCCCGCCGCCTGTCTGTGCGGGTGCCCCCCGCCGCCTTTCTGTGCGAGCGCCCCCCGCCGCCTGTCTGTGCGGGCGCCCCCCGCCGCCTGTCTGTGCGAGCGCCCCCCGCCTGTCTGTGCGGGCGCCCCCCGCCGCCTGTCTGTGCGGGCGCTCCCCGCCGCCTGTCTGTGTGGGCACCCCCCGCCGCCTGTCTGTGCGGGCGCCCCCCGCCGCCTGTCTGTGCGGGCGGACGGCCGCCTGTCTGTGAAGGCGGGCGGCCTGCGTGTCCATGCTGGAGGCCCACCGGCTGCCTGCGTGTCCATGCTGGAGGCCCGCCGGCTGCCTGCGTGTCCATGCTGGAGGCCCGTCGGCTGCCTGCGTGTCCATGCTGGAGGCCCGCCGGCTGCCTGCGTGTCCATGCTGGAGGCCCGCCGGCTGCCTGCGTGTCCATGCTGGAGGCCCGCCGGCTGTCTGCGTGTCCATGCTGGAGGCCCGCCGGCTGCCTGCGTGTCCATGCTGGAGGCCCGCCGGCTGCCTGCGTGTCAATGCTGGAGGCCCGCCGGCTGCCTGCGTGTCCATGCTGGAGGCCCGCCGGCTGCCTGCGTGTCCATGCTGGAGGCCCGCCGGCTGCCTGCGTGTCCATGCTGGAGGCCCGCCGGCTGCCTGCGTGTCCATGCTGGAGGCCCGCCGGCTGCCTGTGTGTCCATGCTGGAGGCCCACCGGCTGCCTGCGTGTCCATGCTGGAGGCCCGCCGGCTGCCTGCGTCCATGTGCTGGAGGCCCGCCGGCTGCCTGCGTCTCCGTGCTGGAAGTCCGCCGGCTGCCTGCGTCTCCGTGCTTGGGGCCTGCCGGCTGCCTGCCTCTCCGTGCTGGAGGCCCGCCGGCTGCCTGCGTGTCCATGCTGGAGGCCCGCCAGCTGCCTGCGTGTCCATGCTGGAGGCCCGCCGGCTGCCTGCGTGTCCATGCTGGAGGCCCGCCAGCTGCCTGCGTGTCCATGCTGGAGGCCCGCCGGCTGCCTGCGTGTCCATGCTGGAGGCCCGCCGGCTGCCTGCGTGTCCATGCTGGAGGCCCGCCGGCTGCCTGCGTGTCCATGCTGGAGGCCCGCCGGCTGCCTGCGTGTCCATGCTGGAGGCCCGCCAGCTGCCTGCGTGTCCATGCCGAATGGGTGTGGATGGGGAGTGGATATGGGCGTGACTGTGAAATGGGTGTGGTTAGGGGGCGTGGCCTAAAAAGTTGCCCCTCTTTTCCTTCTTTAAAAGTTGGGAGGTATGCAGTATATCATAGTGTACAGTGATATAATTTATTTTAGCTATAGATGGCTATCCTTATAGTAGATTAAATGCAATAAGCAGGTCACAGAAACCAACGAACACCAGATATGTAGAAGTCTAAAAAATGAATATCCCACCAGGATCTCATTAATACTGTTCTGAAGGCAGAGAATATTTATACAAACCTCCATGAAGTCAGAGCCCCCATTCTCTAAAGTGGAGCACAAGTATAGGGTAAAGTACGCTGAAAAGCCATTAGCAATAATGAATGTATTTTTGTAACTGGTGTAATAACGGTGAGTGTTTGGTGACTCACATCATGAGCCGTGTTACAGTGTAATATCAAGATGTTTAGTACTAGATGGGCCTTTATTGCAGTTATTATCTTCATATATCGTTAATGAACACACATAAAACCTGCCCATCATTACCAAGACTTATTTCCTCAAGATTAAAGTGAAGATGTAGAAGCTATGATGTCATATGTAATGTAAGCAGGTGGCCAGTAGTAGCATCCATAGTCGGAGCTATCACCAGGAACACTGTTGCACTCACCTTCCCGGCCACTCAGCAGTGGTTCCTGCCCCCCTCAATGCATCCTGCTCCCGGGGCCTGCACATACTGAATAGGTCTCTCAAGAGTACACTTTGGGCAAACGCGCTCCTCCTCCATCTTAAATCGCCAGTGTGCCTTTACTCGGAAGTGCCTGAATATTTAAGGCATCCTCCTCCTATGAGAGGTGCCTGATCAACTTGCACATTCATTTGATGCATGCTTGCTAGTTGTCTGGTCCCAAATCCTGTGCCCATATCCTATGCTCGTATACTGTGTCTGCTAATCTGTACCTGTTTTCCAGTTTGCGTCCAGTTTATCTGTCCTGACTGTACCTGTACCTGCCAGAACCTGCCGTCCTGCCAATACCCGCCATTCAGTCTGCTCCAGCCGTCCAATCTGTACCAGCCATCCAGTCTGTACCAGCCATCCATTCTGTACCAGCCGTCCAGTCTGTTCCAGCCATCTAGTCTCCTCCATCCATTCTGCCTGCACCCGAGTCCATACCAGCTTACCTGACCCCTGGGGGCAGCTGCTACAGTACCAAGAGTTCCCCTGGAGTGACACCTGATGGCTACTTTCCAGCACTAGCCTAACCTTACCATTAGAGGCTTTAGTAAATATGAGGTAGTCTGCTAGTCACGCCCTTCCAGAGTGTAGGGGCATGTCAGTGGGGCTGCACTGAATGCACCCTGACTGCTGAGCCCGGTATGTAAGGGGTTAAAATCCCTCTCCCGTGCCCAAACCCTAACCCCTTTTTAGGGTGTCCAATCCCACTGTTTTTCTTACTATTGGTTCCCCTATATAATTCCCCTTACTTCCTGCATTCAGCCTCTCCTCATCCTGAAACCCGGACGCTGCTGTGCTGCTGGCCACCCAGACACAGTCTGCTGCTGGTGGTGAGAGATGTCTGACACTTTTGTGCCGCCCCCATGCCAGCAGCCGCCGCTGCTCGGGTCTGGACCCGCTGTGTGTGTCTGTGGCTCGAGGGATCCTCCGGACCCGGGGGTCACGCGGACATGCCGAATAAAAAGGGAGGGACGTAGATGTACGGGCTAGGCCGTATTAAGTTCGTGACGCTACCCACAGTGTGTGGTGAGGTGGGACACCACCGCTGCTGTTGTGGGGCACCCGGGGGAGATGTAGTGGCAGCTGGATGTTAACCCCCTCTATGGGTAGGGATGGTTGTCCCGGGACCCAGTGTGCCGGCGCGCCCGAGCAAGCAGGGGGATGTTTGGTTTGTAAATGAATCACACGAGTCTTTTGGTAAACCAAGGTGCTGGTGGCCGGCCGCCACGGCCGATTGCATTCAGGTCCCCCACCCAGGCTGGTGGTCACTGTCTTTTACCTCTGCACTTGTTTTGTGTATGGTGGACTGCCTGGTCTGGAACTCAGGAGTCCACTCCCGGCTGGCTGGGGCTTAAGGAGCCGTGCCCGCAGACGCTGGCCCGTGAGATCTATGGGCCCTGGTGGTGGCCTTATCCCTATCGGTGGGCTGTTGTCTTCTTTTAGGAACTTTGGGTGGGACAGGACCTATAATCCTGCCCTCAATCGGTTAATTAGCTAGGCCGCTGGTTTCGGTCCTGGCTTCAGGGTCCGAGTACCCCCTCTGTGCTACGGTTTCCGGGTCAGATCTCTGTGTCGGTACCGGCGGGCTATAACCCTGTCCCGATCCACCTCGGATCTGCAGAGCCGTCTTCCCGTCTCCTGCTGACGGAGACCACCGTCTGCCACCTAGCCAAAGGCACCAGGGCTCCGACCCTGGCACCGTTCAACTTGAACTTCCTCTGCTGGAGCTACACCTAGCTCCAGCCCATGCGCCTCTCAACTTAAACTACAAGACTCATCTGCTTGATTTCCCGCCCCGGGCTGTCTAGACCCCGGGGTGGGCGTGTCCAACCACCTGGTCCCACCCACTGGTGTGCCTATCATTCCCTAAGGGGGGTGACTAGGGTTTCAGGTCGGCTGTGTGTTACCTAGGTGAGGGAAGGTGTTATGCGGGGGCCTATCTGTGACTACCTGGTTTTGCCAGTGCGTCACACTTTGGCTGCTGCCATAAGGGACAGAATCAGGAGGGATGGTGATGCCTGGCTTAACGCTTTATTAAATGAGCCGCGTCCAGTCCCTCCTGAGGCTCAGGTGGTGATTCCCGGTGGCAGGCGGTCCGCTTGGCGAACCCGTTCGCTGAAGCGCCTGAGTCCCACAACGATAACGTCGTGGGGCATGCGCACTTCTCATGCGCGCGCCTCGGGACTAGCCCCGCTAATGTGTCGTCCAGGGATAAGGGGTACTCAGATCCGGGCCAAGGGGTCACTTCTGTAGGTATCACAGTGGCGTGACCCGGTCTGTGATCCCAGGCTCCATAACAAAAAGGGGATTAATGAAGGGAGATTGTCCGTGACGCCACCCATGGGTTGCGGTGAGGAGATGGTGGCACCGCCGCTGCCCCTGGGGACCGTGCCCGGGACTGGTGGTGTGGGGCACAAAGGTGGAATCCCTTCCACGGGTAGGGGAGGTGTAGTCCCGGGGCCCAATTGGGAGTTATGGTGGTGGCAGGGATTGCAGGGAGCAGGAAACTCACAGTTCGGTTGTCTTGGTGTTGGATGAAGCTAGGCTGATGTGTGTGGTCAGAAAACACAGAGTCCTTTGTAAACCAACTTGCCGGTGACTGGGAGCCTTTTGGAGGGGTGTGCTGGTCCCACACACGGTGCAATGAGCAAGAGCCCTCTTTTGTTGCACTGCACCTTGTCGTCTGCTTAGCTCCTCTGGTTGGAACAAGGGAAGTCCACTTCCCTGCACTATTCCAGGTTCCTGTGTTCACAATGCCGTAGGGCTACTACTCTACCCCGGTCCACTTCGGGTCCCCTCCTAGTGCCTGACTTGTTCCCGCAGGCCAGGGGCTCCAACCCCTGACGGCTCTGCTCCTTTCTCTGCAGCCCAGGAGACACACTCCTGACTGCTCTGCTGCTCTCCTCTGACTGACTGAACTCCTCCCCTGCTCTTTTCAGCTCCTAACTGGGGGGGAGGGGCGGCTGCTCAAATGCACCATGTGGTGGTGTGTGTGTGTAATCCCAAGGAGGAAGCGATTCCTGCACCCTTGGTGGGGGGTACAGTCATCTGTGACTACCTGGTTTTGCCAGAATGTGACACCCTGGACCCCAGGGGTCACAGGTAACAACACCACCAACACCACGCATACACCCCCACCCCTTGTGAGGACACAACAGTCACCCGAAAGGGAGACCTGATGCCTCTGTGTCGCCCTGTATAAGCCAGGGGCCACAGGTAACAACATCACCACACCCCACACTCCCTGTAGGCACATCGAAGTCAAAACACAAAATCCTTGTTGCCTTCCCCAGGGGCTGTTGTCCACACCAGGGGGTGGAGCCAGGCGGTTGGTCTCCACCCACCAAGGAGTTCACAGTCCTGGAGGAGGGAAAACACAGGCAGTTAGAGTGAAGCTAGGGAAGTGAGAGGAGAGATAGAGTTTGGAGGAGGAAGTGGAAGGAGGAAAGTAGTAGAGAGGAGAAAAGTGACAGCAAAGAGCCTGAAGTTGGTCCGGGTGTGTGGCCCGGACAGAACAGCAAGGTTGGCAGACGGTGGTGACCGTCTGCAGTGGAGGCCGATTGGAGTCTGCCGTAAATAACGTGGACGGGTGGTGACCCGGCGGTACCGGACCGGCATACAAAGAGAAGCCAGCACCATTGGCAGGGGCCTTTCGGATCCCGGCAAGGCTTGGAGTCGCCGTGAATTTGCCAAATCCGTTAGTGAAGGGGACCTCCGGGTTTCCAAACAGCCAAGTCCCGATAGAAGGCAACCATCCAACCGTGAAGGGGAGACACCGCCACCGCCAAGGGCAACCGTTTCCCAGGGCCAGCGCCTGCGGGCAAAAGGGGCTCCTCCGGCCTACATCCAAGTCGGGGAGCGGGTTACCGGTGGGAACCCATCGCTACCAACATTACACTTAGGTGCGGGGAGAGACAGTCATCACCAACCTACAGGGAAGAAGCAACCGTAGCCGTCTGGGGGACCCGTCCATCCAGCCGTGTGTTTTACCGAGAACTGTGTCATCATCTCAGGCTGAGTGAGTACCCCCGTGCCGTACGGCACACCGCTGCCCCTGCGACCCTGCACCTCAGCAGGCCCCACAACCCGCCTGCTGTCCTCCCTACATGCCCCATCATCGGGCCCCGGGACAACCAACCCCCTACCCATGGAGGGGAGAAATAACAACAAAGCTGCTCCCTGTCACCGCTCCCGGGATCCCCGTCCAGAGCAGCGGTGGTGTCCACACAATCACCACAACCGTGGGTGGCGTCACGAACAATATCCCCAAAAACCAAACCCCCCCTTTTCACTCACGGGCGAGGAGCGCCGCTCGAGTCCCCGGGATCCGGCCCATCGCTCGAGCCACCAAGCAGCAGCGGCCGCAGAGCAGCGGCAGCCGGACCCGAGCAGTGGGAGAGCGCAGCATCCCCTCCTCCGCCCGCGACAACTTGGCGTCACGAACAGGATCTTACCGCTCTGCCGTCTGGTAGAGGTGCGCCTTGTTACCGCCGGAGGTGTCCGGCCAGAAAATTTCAGAAGCCGCCATCTTTGGCGCGAAAAGTTCCCGCTCGAGCGTCTCCTCGAGTAGTAGAGGCGCGAAGGCCAAAACCCCGCCCCTGGAGAAGAGGAGCCGGAAAGAGGCTAAGGGGGACGAAAACAAGATGTCTGCGCCCGACGAAGCAGCTGGAGGAGCGGCGGTCGCAGCCGCAGTGGCACCCGTGGATGGGAATGGGCCTGCCCAGGTCCTGGCCGCGCTGGCGGGGGGTGCCGCGGTCCCAGCTCTCGCTCAGGTGATGCCGTTCTCCTTGCCCTATGTGCCCGGAGCTACCTGGCTGCCGCAGTACGACGGGAAACCTGATGCGTTACAGGTCTTCCGGAAGAAGCTTAGCCCGCTCCTAGAATTGTATCCCCTGACTGATAAGCAACGTGCAGCGGTAGTGCTGGGGCAGCTAACCGGCGCGGCTGAGCAGGAGGCGGAGACCTGTGCCGAGGGGGACTGGTTCTCTGTATCCACCATCTTTGAGAAACTACAAACTGCCTTTGAGACCCGTACCGAAGCCGAGCTGAGGATGCAGTTTTACCAATGTCGGCAACGGCCTGTGGACAGCATTCGGGACTACGCTTTACGTCTGCAAACCGCCCTCCGCACACTGAAGCGGGTGGACACCATCAATGAGGCGGACAGCAACAAAATGTTAGTAGAGCAATTTGTGCAGGGGATGAGGTCCTCCGACGATCGCAAACAACTCCGGCTGTGGGCCCTAGAACACCCTGATGTGGACTTTGCTGTGTTAAAGGAACGGGCCATTAAAGCTCTGCAACCCCCAGCTTCGGAAGTCTTGGAACCAGCCCCGTGGCCAGTTGAGACGGCCCCCGTCGTGGTGGCCCCTGCCCTACCAGCATCTCCAGTACCTACAGCTCCAAGCAGCACGATGGAAGAACTGGCTGCCCAGGTCCGCCGCATGGATGGAGACCTCGCCAAGATCCTCGCCGTACTCCAGCCTCAGACCAGATCCCAGCCTCCGGCAAAGATACAGCTCACCGACAGCCCTGAGGACGTCCCCTGGATGCAGCGGAGAAGAACCAATGACTCACGGTATGGACCCCCGATTTGTTACAGGTGCATCAAACCCGGCCACTACTCCCGACGGTGTCCGTTAATCGAGCAACCCCTGGGGCCACGGGCCAATCCTCAGGAGTAGAACCCCATGGCCCCCCAGACTGGAGGGACCGGTACATCGGGGCCCGGCCCATCATTCCCGTGGCTGTGGACGGCATACCGGTGATGGCTCTCCTGGACAATGGATCACAGGTAACCACTATACCATACACACTGTATCAACGGTATTGGGGGAAAGACGAGCTGACTCCCCCAGATGCTAGTATAACACTGATTGCTGCTGATGGACTCCCATTGACCCAAGTGGGATACAAACAAGTGGCCATGACTGTGGGGCGGGCTGAACTGCAACACCAGTATGGGGAGATAAGGTATGCACACCAGTGACTATGTAAGGGGAATACATGAAATAGCAGAAACTGCTGTGTGAATACTGACTTGAAAAATCCAATAGCTATACGTAAGAGTGAAAATGTGAAAAATGGAATCTGCATTACTGCCATGAACATATGAATCAAGAGAAATTTAGCTACTGAATTGATCAATGCAATAGAGCCCCAACACTACGCCAAAGTATTTCTCTACGTTGGGGTCCCTAGCTTGTGTGTGTCCTCTCATGCAGTTAAAAAACTTACCGTGTATGGGAAGCTGAGACCCAGGCTATTTATGCGTATGATATGGATTGGCAATAGGTGTGGTTGGGGAGGGTTCACAAACGAAAAACTACTAACAATAAGGAATAACGTTTGGAACACCATTCTAAGTCTGAACTGGGTGCAAAAACCTAAAAAAACATCTGTCACGGCCAGGTGGACGGGCAGACCCAGGAGGTGGATCCACTGGGCCGAACTCCTAGATGGTAGTAAAGAGTCCGGTAGCTGGAACACTATAAACAGCAGAACAGTCCGTGCACACGAGTATAGCGGAGAAGTCCCTGGGACCACGGAGTCACGGGTGGTAGTCCGGGTGACGCAGCTCAGGTTCGGAAGCCGAGATGATGTCAGGCGGGGTCCGGAACCTTTGGAGCGAGATGACGGGTCACCGCAGGGATCCGAGATGGTGCGGACTGTCAGGATGGCAGATGGACAGCGTTCGGGGTTCAGGATACGGCAGGACTGGATGGCGAGGCAGGCACGGCTCTACAAGAGAGATAGGTGAGTATATGCACAGAGACACCAGGAGACCTGACTCCTAGCTTAGGAAACACGAAGATCAGGCCCCGCCCCCTTGGACAATAACCCCTTTTATACCCTGTACCTGTTTAGCCTCATTTCCTGTTAATGGACGCTGGCCCTTTAAGAAAGGGTCAGTGACCGCGCGCGCGCCCTAATGCGCATGCGCGCCGCCCGGATGCCAGAAGCCAGGGAAGGAAGCTGAGAGGAGGACGCAGGGGAGCCGGCCAGGGCCTGGGAAGCCGTCGGGCGCGGGATCGGAGACCAGGGGACCTGGGAAGGACGGGCACCGGAGGCTGGAGAGCGGGGAGCGTGGCAGGTGAGCCGGGGAGCGGGGGTGAGGACCCGGGGAGCGGAACCGAGGACCCGGGGAGCGTGACAGTACCCCCCCCCCACGCCCCCCTCCCCGCAACCGGGACATGAAGGCACGGATCAGAGGAGTGCCCACGTTCTCCCTGGGCTCCCAGGACCTATCCTCAGGACCATACCCTTCCCAGTCCACCAGGAAGAACTGTCGACCTCGTACGGTCTTCATGGCCACGATATCCCTTACCGCATAGATGTCGTCATCGGCAATAGGTGGAGGAGCCGGACTGGCAGCAGCGGAGAAGGGACCAAGGACAACCGGCTTGAGCAGGGAGACGTGGAATGAGTTGGGTATCCTCATCGTGGCCGGGAGCTGTAGCTTGTAGGAGACCTCATTGATCTTGTTGAGGACTTTAAACGGCCCAATGTAGCGAGGACCCAGCTTGTATGATGGTATCTTCAGGCGGACGTACTGGGAAGCAAGCCAGACGAGATCTCCAGGAGAGAAACACAAAGGGTCCAGACGTTTCTTGTCTGCGTGTCTTTTCATCCGCAGGGAAGCACGCCCAAGGGACGCTTTGACAGAGTCCCAAATGGTTGCAAAGTCACGGGCTACTGTATCTGCAGCAGGGACATCCGAAGAAGGGGATACAGGCAATGGGATGGAAGGCTGAAGTCCGTAAACGACATGGAAGGGAGAGCTGGAGGACGACTCACTGATGTGGTGGTTGTGGGAGAATTCAGCCCAAGGAAGAAGAGCGGACCAGTCGTCGTGATGGGCGTTAACATAGTGACGTAAGAAAGAGGTCAAGATTTGATTGACCCTCTCTACCTGGCCATTAGACTGAGGATGGTATGCAGATGAAAAGTCCAGAGTCACTCCCAGATGTTTACAGAGAGCCCTCCAGAAGCGGGAGGTGAACTGAGTTCCTCTGTCGGATACGATGTGTAATGGAAAGCCATGCAAGCGGAAGATGTGTTGTATATAGGCGTCCGCGAGTTCCTGAGCAGAGGGCAGTCCAGCCATAGGGACGAAATGGGCCATTTTAGAGAACCGGTCCACCACGACCCATATGACTGTGTGTCCGGAGGACAATGGCAAGTCCGTAATAAAGTCCATTGCTATGTGTTGCCACGGAACTGAGGGTATCGGTATAGGCAGAAGACGGCCATATGGGAGGTGTTTGGGCGTCTTGTTCCTGGCACAAGAGGAACAGGCGGATACAAAAGCAGCGACGGGATGGCCACCAATAATGACGTACAATCGCACCCCATGTCTTTTTCTGTCCAGCATGACCGGCTGTTTTCGAGGCATGACCCCAGTGTAACACTTTTTCCCTGTCTACCTCGGAGACATAGGTCTTCCCGGGCGGTATCTGGGCCAGGGTGACAGGGGCCACCGGAATGATTTTACTAGGACAAATGATGGGTTGGGTAGTCTCTTCCTCCTGCTCCATGGGCATGAAAGACCTGGACAAGGCATCAGCGCGTACATTCTTGTCCGCGGGTCGGAAGTGAAGCTGGAAATCAAACCTGGCAAAGAATAGGGACCACCTGGCTTGCCGTGGGTTCAGACGCTGAGCGGACCGTAGGTATTCCAAGTTCTTGTGGTCCGTGTAAATAATCACGGGGTACACTGCACCTTCCAGGAGGTAGCGCCATTCCTCCAAAGCCAGTTTGACTGCCAAGAGCTCTCGGTCACCGATGGTGTAGTTGCGTTCAGGCGCTGAGAAGCCCTTGGAGAAGAATCCGCAAGTCACCATCTTCCCGGAGGAGGACTTTTGCATGAGCACTGCTCCGGCTCCTGAGGAGGAGGCATCCACCTCCAAGGTGAACTGGCGGTTTAACTCCGGACGGTGGAGTACAGGAGAGGAAGCAAAAGCCCGCTTCAGAGAGCCAAACGCGGCGTCAGCCGCAGGTGACCAGTCCTTTGGATTAGCCTCCTTCTTAGTCAAAGCGGAGAGAGGAGCAGTCAAGGCAGAGAAGTGAGGGATAAACTGGCGGTAGTAGTTGGCGAATCCCAGGAAGCGTTGGATTGCCTTCAGTCCAGAAGGAGGAGGCCAGTTGAGAATGGCGGAGACCTTCTTGGGATCCATCTGCAGTCCAGTATCAGAGATGATGTACCCCAGAAAGGGGAGAGAAGACTGCTCAAAGACACACTTCTCATACTTTGCGTACAGACGATTCTCTCTCAGTCTTTGTAGAACCAGCTGTACGTTTTCTCTGTGGGTTTGGAGGTCCGGAGAGAAGACAAGGATGTCATCTAGATACACTACCACACAGATGTAGAGAAGGTCCCGGAACACGTCGTTCACCAGTTCTTGAAAGACGGCAGGAGCGTTACACAGGCCGAAGGGCATCACGCAGTATTCATAATGTCCATCGCGCGTATTGAACGCGGTTTTCCATTCGTCACCAGAGCGGATGCGTACCAGATTGTAAGCACCCCGAAGATCCAGCTTGGTGAACACACGAGCTCCTCTAAGCCGGTCAAACAATTCGGGAATGAGCGGCAGAGGGTACTTGTTTTTTACGGTGATTTGATTCAGACCCCGGTAGTCTATGCATGGGCGTAAGTCGCCCTCTTTCTTCTTGACAAAGAAGAAACCTGCTCCAGCAGGAGAGGAGGATCTCCGAATGAACCCCCTTGCCAGGCTCTCTGAGATGTAAGCAGACATGGCCCTTGTTTCGGCTGGAGATAAAGGATATATGCGTCCTCGTGGTGGTGTTGTTCCTGGGAGCAGGTCGATGGCACAATCGTATGGACGATGTGGCGGCAGTACCTCGGATTCCTTTTTATCAAAGACATCTGCAAAGGACCAATAGGCCGAGGGCAGACCCGGTAGGTTCTCTGGAACCGGAGGTCGTCGGATGGGTTGTATGGACTTTAGGCACCTCTCATGACACGAAGAGCCCCATCGGGTGATTTCGCCAGTGCCCCAGCTAACTGATGGTTCGTGTGTCCGCAACCATGGAAGTCCCAGCAGGATCTGGTGGGACATGTGTGGGAGAACGTAGAAAGCGATGTTCTCGGTGTGAAGGGCACCGATACGCAGTTCGACCGGCCTGGTGATCCAGGAGATGGTGTCAGAGAGGGGTCTCCCATCCACCGAGGCAATCACTAGGGGCTTGTCGAGTGGAATAACAGGCACCCGGTACTTGTCCACCGTGGCCTGCTGGATGAAATTGCCTGCTGCCCCGGAATCGAGGTAGGCATCAGCCGTGAACCGCGTCTCTCCCATTGTCACTTGCACTGTCCATGTAACCGGGTCAGAGAGAGTCCCAGCACCTAGGGTGGCCTCTCCTACCAACCCTAGGCTTTGGAGTTTCCCGGCCTCTCTGGACAGGAGCGTAGCAGGTGTGTGTCCTCACCGCAGTAAAAGCAGAGACCCTTGGCGAGCCGCTCTGCTCGACGTTGTTCAGACTGACGCACTCGGTCGATCTGCATGGGCTCGTGGACGGGAGCCCCAGCTGTCGATGACTGAAGTACGGAGGGTTTCTGCGGAGGAGAGGAATGCCGTACTGGACGTCTCTCACGGGACACTTCCTTGGATCGCTCCTGAAAGCGAATGTCCACTCGAGTCGCTAGGGCAATCAGGGCATCCAGGGTGGTCGGTACGTCACGACCCGCCAGCTCGTCTTTAATTCGCCCTGAGAGTCCTTCCCAGAAGGCGGCGGTTAGGGCCTCGTTGTTCCACCCGAGTTCTGAGGCCAGGGTGCGAAACCGGATCGCGTATTGACCCACCGTCAGAGTCCCCTGACGTAACCGGAGAAGAGACGAAGCAGACGCGGAGGCGCGTCCGGGCTCATCAAAAGTACCACGGAATGCCTGCAGGAAGTCCTGGATGTTCGTGGTCACAGGATCCCCCTTCTCCCACAAGGGGTTCATCCACGCCAGTGCCTCACCCTCTAGATGGGACATGATGAAGGCGACCTTGGCTTGGTCGGAGGCAAACAAATGCGGCAGCTGCGTGAAATGGAGGGAGCATTGGTTTAAGAATCCCCTGCAGGTCTTGGGGTCTCCGGCGTACCGGGGTGGTGAAGCCAACCGAAGTCTGGTGGTATCTGAAGAAGTCGCCACAGGAGCTGGATCCGTGGATTGACTAGTGGAAGCCCGGGATGTTGAAGTCGTAACTGCCGTTTGTAGCGTGTTCAGGCGCGCGTCCACAGAAGACATGAATTGCAGCATGCGGGTCTGGACTTCACGCTGGCGTTGGAGTTCCTCCTGTACGGCTGCTAGTGCTGCAGCGGGATCCATGGCCTGATCTTACTGTCACGGCCAGGTAGACGGGCAGACCCAGGAGGTGGATCCACTGGGCCGAACTCCTAGATGGTAGTAAAGAGTCCGGTAGCTGGAACACTATAAACAGCAGAACAGTCCGTGCACACGAGTATAGCGGAGAAGTCCCTGGGACCACGGAGTCACGGGTGGTAGTCCGGGTGACGCAGCTCAGGTTCGGAAGCCGAGATGATGTCAGGCGGGGTCCGGAACCTTTGGAGCGAGATGACGGGTCACCGCAGGGATCCGAGATGGTGCGGACTGTCAGGATGGCAGATGGACAGCGTTCGGGGTTCAGGATACGGCAGGACTGGATGGCGAGGCAGGCACGGCTCTACAAGAGAGATAGGTGAGTATATGCACAGAGACACCAGGAGACCTGACTCCTAGCTTAGGAAACACGAAGATCAGGCCCCGCCCCCTTGGACAATAACCCCTTTTATACCCTGTACCTGTTTAGCCTCATTTCCTGTTAATGGACGCTGGCCCTTTAAGAAAGGGTCAGTGACCGCGCGCGCGCCCTAATGCGCATGCGCGCCGCCCGGGTGACAGAAGCCAGGGAAGGAAGCTGAGAGGAGGACGCAGGGGAGCCGGCCAGGGCCTGGGAAGCCGTCGGGCGCCGGGATCGGAGACCAGGGGACCTGGGAAGGACGGGCACCGGAGGCTGGAGAGCGGGGAGCGTGGCAGGTGAGCCGGGGAGCGGGGGTGAGGACCCGGGGAGCGGAACCGAGGACCCGGGGAGCGTGACAACATCACTATGGGGAGATAAGGTATGCACACCAGTGACTATGTAAGGGGAATACATGAAATAGCAGAAACTGCTGTGTGAATACTGACTTGAAAAATCCAATAGCTATATGTAAGAGTGAAAATGTGAAAAATGGAATCTGCATTACTGCCATGAACATATGAATCAAGAGAAATTTAGCTACTGAATTGATCAATGCAATAGAGCCCCAACACTACGCCAAAGTATTTCTCTACGTTGGGGTCCCTAGCTTAGTAGTTTTTCGTTTGTGAACCCTCCCCAACCACACCTATTGCCAATCCATATCATACGCATAAATAGCCTGGGTCTCAGCTTCCCATACACGGTAAGTTTTTTTTAACTGCATGAGAGGACACACACAAGCTAGGGACCCCAACGTAGAGAAATACTTTGGCGTAGTGTTGGGGCTCTATTGCATTGATCAATTCAGTAGCTAAATATATATGTTCATGGCAGTAATGCAGATTCCATTTTTCACATTTTCACTCTTACATATAGCTATTGGATTTTTCAAGTCAGTATTCACACAGCAGTTTCTGCTATTTCATGTATTCCCCTTACATAGTCACTGGTGTGCATACCTTATCTCCCCATAGTGATGTTTTTTTAGGTTTTTGCACCCAGTTCAGACTTAGAATGTTGTTCCAAACGTTATTCCTTATTGAACTGCAACACCAGGGTATGATTGTGATAATGAATGAATCCAGTGATCATAACTCGAAGATAGTGCTAGGAACCAATGTGATGGAGCACTGTATGAGTGATGTGCTGACCCTACTGCAGCAGCTGGCTGCCACGGCAGCGGGGAGTCGACAGAGAGCTGTGCAGTGTGAGATCCGAGCCTTGATGTACCGCCAGCATGTGAACTCGACAGGAGGAGAGATTGGTGGGGTGAGAGTGATGGATGTTGCCCCGTTGATTGTACCCCCTAGGAGTGAGATGATGATTTGGTGTAGAGCAGCAGTAGGGCCCCAGGGACATGACTACCCTGCCATGATAGAGCCCATGCCCTCCGAGCACTGGCCCACAGTAATGGCCGCCCGAGGGGTGGTAGATGTAAAGAAGGGGAGAGTGCCTGTGAGGGTGCTGAACTGCAGAGAGGAAGAAGTCAGGCTTCCCCGGTATGCTACACTTGCCAAGTTGCTCACTCTGGATCCCCACACCATTCGCGAGGCAGTTCCCCCAACCTCACCACCGACTGCCAGCACTCACCCGCCCCAAGGGGAGTTAGATGAGTGGCACCAACAGCTACATGTAGGCACTGATGATACCCCTACAAATCACAAAGAAGGGGTATACCGGGTGGTACGGGAGTATAAGCATGTTTTTAGCAAACATCCCCTAGACTTTGGGCAGATTAAAGGGGTCCAACACCATATTCCCACCGGTGAACACCCCCCTATCAAAGAGAGGTACAGGCCTATTCCCCCTGCACACTACCAATGTGCCAAGGACATGTTGAGGAACATGAAGGAGGCAGGGGTCATCAGGGACAGTTGTAGTCCCTGGGCCGCCCCGTTGGTACTGGTTAAGAAGAAGGACGGCACCATGCGGATGTGTGTGGATTACCGGAAGATTAACCAGGTAACGCATAAAGATGCTTACCCACTGCCCCGTATTGAAGAGTCTTTGGCCGCACTGAGAACTGCAAATTACTTCTCTACCCATGACCTCACCAGCGGGTACTGGCAAGTGGCTGTGGCACCGGAGGACCGGGAGAAAACTGCCTTCACCACCCCAATGGGTCTCTGTGAATTCAATAGTATGCCGTTCGGGCTGTGCAACGCCCCTGGAACCTTCCAACGGCTGATGGAGTGCTGTCTGGGGCATCTAAAATTCGAGACCGTCCTGTTATACCTGGATGATGTGATTGTGTACTCCCAGACGTATGAAGCCCACCTGGAGCACCTGGCCGAAGTGTTCGCGTCCCTTGCCAAATACGGGATGAAGTTGAAGCCCTCCAAGTGTCACCTGCTGAAACCCAGAGTGCAGTACCTGGGGCATGTGGTGGGTGCAGAAGGTGTCGCCCCCGACCCCGAGAAGATCACTGTCATCCAAGACTGGCCGAGACCAACCACAGTGAGGGAAGTAAGGCAGTTCCTGGGTCTGGTGGGGTACTACCGGCGCTTCATCAAGGGGTACACGAAGATGGCTGCCCCCATGCAAGACCTCCTCGTTGGACAGACCAAAGGTGGTAGACCCATCGGAGCCCCACTGGTGTGGGAAGAGAGGCATGAGGAATCCTTCCGTCAACTGAAAGCGGCCTTGACCGGAGAGGAGATCCTGGCGTATCCCGATTACAGCAACCCGTTCATCCTCTACACCGATGCCAATGTGACGCCCTGGGCAAGCCAGGGGTCACAGGTCATTACACCACCACACCCTACATCCCAGTTAGGAACACCAAAGCTAACCAAAAATCCTTGTTGCCTTCCTCCAGAGGCTGATGTTCACACCAGGGGGTGGGCCAGGCGGTTGGCTCCACCCACCGAGGAGGACACAGCTCTGGAGGCAGGAGGAAACGAGGCAGATAAGCTAGGGGAGTGAAGGAGTAAACAGCTAAGATGAGCTAAGGAAGTAAAAGTGGAAGTAGAAGTGGAAGTGGTAAAGGAGGAGTAGGAGAAACTGAAGTAAGGTGAAAGGTGACAGAAAGGAAGCCTGAAGTAGTCCAGCTGTGTGCAGGACAGAGTCAGCAAGGTCAGCAACAGCGGTGACTGTCTGGAGGGGGACCGTTTGGAAGTTCCTGGAAGGACCGCGGACGGGTAGTGGCCCGGCGGTCTGGAGCAGTGTACCAAAGGACAGTCAGCACGAGGGCAGGGGCCTCTCGGACCCCGGCAAGGCTAGGAGTTGCCGTAATTTGCCAAATCCGTCAGTGAAGGGGACGTAGATCCCCCAACAACCAAGTCCCGATTGAAGGCAACAGCCCAACCAGTGTCGCAGAAACACCGCCACCGCCAAGGCACCAGTTTCTCAGGGCCAGCGCCTGCGGGCAAAGAGTAGAGCCTCTCCGGTCCAGCTTGAAGCCGGGGAGCGGGTTACCGGTGGGAACCCATCGCTACCAAAACAGAAACAAAGGTGCAAGGAAAAGGGACATCACCGTCACCTACTGGGAGAGCAAGTGCAGCCGTTCGTGGGACTCGTCTTTCCAGCCGTGTGGTTTACCGTACAAACTGTGTCAACGTCTCAGGCTGAGTGAGTACCACAGTGCCGCAAGGCACAGCACTGCCCCCGCGTCCCTGCGCCCACCAGGCCCTGCATCTCCCATCTCATCACTGGGCCCCGGGATCACCAACCCCTACCCATGGAGGGGCAACACAACACCTGGCTGCTCCGCATCACCATCCCCGGGATCCCCATATTGAGCAGCGGTGGTGAAATCACCACAACCGTGGGTGGCGTCACGGACAATAAACTATCCCCACACCCAACAACCCCCTTTCACTCACGGGCGAGGAGTGCCGCTCGAGAAACCCCCCGGGATTCGGCCCACAGCTCGAGCCACCACTGAGCAGCAACCGCCGGACCCGAGCAGAAGGGGTGAGCGTAGTGTGCTGACACCCTCCTCCCTGCCCGCGACAACTTGGCGTCACGAACAGGATCTTACCGCTCTGCCGTTTGGTAGAGGTGCGCCTTGTTACCACCGGAGATATCCGGCAGAAAAATTTCAGAAGCCGCCATCTTTGGCGCGAAAAGTTCCCGCTCGAGCGTCTTCTCGAGTAGCAGAGGCGCGAAGGCCAGAACCCCGCCCCGAGAGAGGAGGGGCCGGAAAGAGCTAAGGGGGACGCGATGGCGGCTGGCTGCATGTAGCTGCAGCTATAAAAGCAGGGACGCCAGGACTCTGCGGACATACCGTTCCTGGAAGGAGAAGAAAAGTCACCATGTGGATGCCGTCCCGCGACACCGTAGCCCCCGCGCCTGGAACCGCGGCGTGGGTGGAAATCCGGACCGCGCAGCTCTACCAACGGCTGCAGGTGAAGATGCAGCTCCTCATGGAGGAGTGGGAGGCCGACATGGCGGATGTTATAGCCACCGTGCGGAGATGCGAGGAGGAAGCGGAGAAAGGGAGGCTGAGTGACCCACGCCCCTATGTCCCCGAGGGACCGGTCGCTGCGGCTGAGGGACCCGGTCCAAGCCCTCTCCCCCCGCTGCCTCCCTCGCCACCCGTCCCGGAGGCCGTGACCCCGCCATTAGGCCTGCTACCACCGCAACCGGTAGCAATACCCAGCGTCCCCGCCCAGGCGGGCCAACCTGTAGCCGGAGCCCGTAGTAAACCGGAGGTGTTGCCGTGGAAGATTCCGAAGGTTGAACCGGAGGCATCCCCTGAGAAGTCCCCCGAGCCGGAGCCGATGACCCGCTCCGAGCCGAAGGCCCAGCAGCGGAAAGCCCCTATGCCCATCTCCCACACCTCGGCTGAGGTAGCGCCGGGTTGTTGCTGTAAGGCAGCGCCCAAGGCCAAGACACCGCGGGACACACCGCCCAGATTCCTGACAGTGGGCAACGTCTAGAATGTCCCGCTGGGCCCGACCCGTGCGCCGGCGCTCGCAACAGCGCCGTATTGGGATAGGGAGCTGGTACCGCTGGGCCTGGAGATCGCTGAGAGGGAACGGAAGAAGGCCGAGTTGGTGGCCCGAGCTATCCGGGAGAAGGAGAATCTCCGCCAGGCCACGTTTCGTGTCCGGGGTCCGTTGTACGAGGGGCAGGTGAGGCGGTTTGATGTCCGCCGGGGCTACGGGTTTATCTATGAACCGGGCCTGGAGGCCGAAGTGTTTGTGGCCCGGCGGGATGTGAATGCCCACCTGCCTGAGGAGCATCCCGGCCGCAACCTAATGCCGGGAGACCTCGTTCAGTATACCCGACACTGCGGAGAGAGGGGGTGGTTTGCCCTGGATGTGAAACTGCGGGGCAGCCAGGAGAGCATAGTGAGGTCTGCACCCCGTCCCTCGGATGAAGTTGAAGGCCTGGAGTAGGGCAGCGGAGCACCGTTGTCCAGTCCCCGTTGGGACCGAAGTCTGTGTGAAGTGTTGTTTGTTTGAAAGTTTACAGAAAATGATAAGAAAATGATTACCGAACAGTAACCTGATTGTCTGCTTGATTTGCAACCGGCCGGAGCCGGCACCGTTGTCCCCGTGGGGACCGTTTAAAAAGTTTTGCATGGGAACTATCCATGGACAAGCCCGTGAACTTGCAGGGCACCCACAAACGTTAAGTGGCTTGTAAATATGTTGTTTGCCGTTACCGTTTCCGCAATGCCGCCTCCGGAGAGGCAGGTTGGAGGGAGTAACCTCAGCAGAGCAGGCTGGGGCCCAGCCACCAAAGGAACCGGTGGCTACCCTCTGGAGGGGAAGGACAGATCCCGCTCGGGTACCGTGTGCTGGACTGTGGGTCAAGGGGTGCTGCCTGGGCTTTAGGGGCAGCATCAGGGCCAGGTTGCTTGGGTGGGAGAGAGCGGAAACCGTAACCGTGAACCGTTATGCAACGTTTAAGAAATGTGCCTCCCGTTATGGGAAGATTCATTAAAAATGTATATATGTTACCGTTTACAATGTTATATTTTTCAGAAAAATAAATCCGGTGTTGGACGGGCAGCCCGCGGATGGTCTGCATTTTGCTAAGGGGGAATGTGACACCCTGGGCAAGCCAGGGGTCACAGGTCATTACACCACCACACCCTACATCCCAGTTAGGAACACCAAAGCTAACCAAAAATCCTTGTTGCCTTCCTCCAGAGGCTGATGTTCACACCAGGGGGTGGGCCAGGCGGTTGGCTCCGCCCACCAAGGAGGACACAGCTCTGGAGGCGGGAGGAAACCAGGCAGATAAGCTAGGGGAGTGAAGGAGTAAACAGCTAAGATGAGCTAAGGAAGTGAAAGTGGAAGTAGAAGTGGAAGTGGTAAAGGAGGAGTAGGAGAAACTGAAGTAAGGTGAAAGGTGACAGAAAGGAAGCCTGAAGTAGTCCAGCTGTGTGCAGGACAGAGTCAGCAAGGTCAGCAACGGCGGTGACTGTCTGGAGGGGGACCGTTTGGAAGTTCCTGGAAGGACCGCGGACGGGTAGTGGCCCGGCGGTCTGGAGCAGTGTACCAAAGGACAGTCAGCACCAGGGCAGGGGCCTCTCGGACCCCGGCAAGGCTAGGAGTCGCCGTAATATGCCAAATCCGTCAGTGAAGGGGACGTAGATCCCCCAACAACCAAGTCCCGATTGAAGGCAACAGCCCAACCAGTGTCGCAGAAACACCGCCACCGCCAAGGCACCAGTTTCTCGGGGCCAGCGCCTGCGGGCAAAGAGTAGAGTCCCTCCGGTCCAGCTTGAAGCCGGGGAGCGGGTTACCGGTGGGAACCCATCACTACCAAAACAGAAACAAAGGTGCAAGGAAAAGGGACATCACCGTCACCTACTGGGAGAGCAAGTACAGCCGTCCGTGGGAACCGTCTTTCCAGCCGTGTGGTTTACCGTAAAACTGTGTCAACGTGTCAGGCTGAGTGAGTACCACAGTGCCGCAAGGCACAGCGCTGCCCCCGCGTCCCTGCGCCCACCAGGCCCTGCATCTCCCATCTCATCACCGGGCCCCGGGATCACCAACCCCTACCCACGGAGGGGCAACACAACACCTGGCTGCTCCGCATCACCATCCCCCGGATCCCCATATTGAGCAGCGGTGATGAAATCACCACAACCGTGGGTGGCGTCACGGACAATAAACTATCCCCACACCCAACAACCCCCTTTCACTCACGGGCGAGGAGTGCCGCTCGAGAAACCCCCCGGGATCCGGCCCACAGCTCGAGCCACCACTGAGCAGCAACTGCCGGACCCGAGCAGAAGGGGTGAGCGTAGTGTGCTGACACCCTCCTCCCCGACCGCGACACCAGCAATGTGGGCTTGGGGGCAGTCTTGTCCCAGGTCCAAGATGGGAAGGAAAAAGTGATTGCTTATGCTAGCCGAAAGCTCCGACCGACTGAAAGGAATCCTGAGAACTACAGCTCTTTCAAGCTCGAGCTCCTGGCGCTGGTGTGGGCTATCACCGAGCGGTTCCGCCATTACCTGGCCGCAGCAAAGTTCACCGCTTTCACGGATAATAATCCGCTGACCCACCTGGACACGGCCAAGTTGGGCGCGTTGGAACAGCGGTGGGTGGCCAGGCTAGCCAACTACGATTTCACCATCAAATACAGGGCCGGTCGTGCCAACATTAATGCTGATGCACTCTCTCGGATGCCCCACTTGTCAGAAGAAGGGTGCGAGAATGAAGACCTCGAAGAGATCGAGTTGCCTGCATTTCCCCAGCCACCAACTGAGAAGGTGCATGTCCACCAGCAACGGGCGAACCTGGACCCGCTGCCCAGTCAGGAATGGCAGGAAGCTCAAAACCAGGCGCCCGCTGTCCGCCTAGTTAAGATCCTGTTGGAGCAAGGTGCTGCTGGAATAGACCCTGCCGCCCCAGTTGAAGCCCAGCGCCTGTGGCGAGAACGGACCCGGTTGTACCTACACCAGGGGAAGTTGTACCGTGAGCTGATTAACCCGAAGACTCATGAGAAAATCCGCCAGTTGGTGATTCCCCAAGCTAATGTGTCCACCGTTCTACAAGCGTACCATGATGGTGCCGGACACTTCGGATGGAAGAAGCTGGAGATTCTGTTGAGGGAACGGTTCTATTGGAGTGGGATGCGGGAGTCTGTAGAGGCCTGGTGCCGAGAGTGCGGTCCTTGCACGCTGAGAAGGAAGGACGAGGCCAGCCAGAAGGCGCCCCTACACCCGATCGTTACACATCAACCGCTGGAGCTGGTCGCCCTGGACCATGTAAAGCTCACCTCCAGCCGAAGTGGGTACATGTTACGGTTGCTGCGAGCACTGGAGACTATGTCCAGATTTCTTGCTACTGCACATGTGCGAGCGCTGGAGACTAAGTCCAGATTTCTTGCTACTGCACATGTGCGAGCGCTGGAGACTAAGTCCTATCTTGGAGCCATTGCACATGTGCGGGTGACATCATCGCTGACACGAGGTCACATGTCTCTGACACCTTCTATGCCGATTGGTCGCTGGTCATGTGCTTGTGACGCCTTGCTCGGTGATAGGCCAGCATGACATCACTCCTGTCGTTCTGGCAGCGGATTGGCTCTGGTGTCCTCCATCTTGGATGAGGCACAGAGTCTATATAAGACCCTGACACACGCCGCATGGCGCTCAGTCCTCTTGGTTCATGCATAAGAGTAGACGCTCTGTGCGCGTTCCTCTAGGCATTCCTCTGTCTATGCTAGGTGAGCGCTACCGGCAGGGTAGCGTTCTTATACCTTACAGCTTCGGCTGCTGTCCGTATCCTTACCTCTTAGGGGAGCGGACATAGGCAAGTGCCTGAGGCACATGGTCTGGCTGGCCCTTGTGATTCGACTCGTAGGTGGACGTTGCCGCTAGGGTAACGTTCCTTATACTGCGTCTGGCAGTTGTTCGTATCCTCGCACACTAGGGGAGCGAACAGAGGTAGGAGCTTTGTGCGGCTTACGCTGCTGTTCGTCTCTTTTGCACCACTAGAAGAGCGGACCTAGGCAGGTGCCATATCTAGTGGTTCGTGTCCTCGCACACTAGTGGAGCGAACGCAGGTAGGAGCTTTGTGCGGCTTACGCTGCTGTTCGTCTCTTTTGCACCTCTAGAAGAGCGGACCTAGGTAGGTGCCATTTCGCACACATTGCCTTTGTCTCTGTGATTATTAACAGAGATCATTCCACACACCCTCCAAGTAAGGGAGGAATTGCTTTACTTACTTATTATATCCTTCTGTGAGTTAACAGATGTATTGCACTCTGCCATAGTCTGCAGCAGAGTCTTTGCACGGTGGACCCTGACTGTCTGATACTCCTTTAGGTTATTATCAGACAGCCCCCCGTAACATTAGGACTGAGCCAAGGGTCTGGCAGTTATGGCAGAATATCAGCAGTTACACCGTTACATACAAGTACTTGAGTCACGGCTCAAGAGTATAGAGGATAAACCTCAGACCATGGTGACAGCTGCACATGATCCTCGACTTGCTCTGCCAAACAGATATTCTGGCAATGCCAGATCATGTCATGGTATCATTAGTCAGTGTCAGATACACCTAGAGGTCAACTCTTCTCGCTTCTCTACGGAGAGGTCCAGAGTAGGCTTTATCATCTCCTTACTTCAGGACAAAGCCTTAGAATGGGCGACTCCCCTATGGGAGCGCTCTGATGTGGTTACTCTGAGACATCAAGACTTTCTTGATGCTCTTAAGGCGGTATTCATGGGTTCGCAGGTTACCCATGATGCGACCCTGAGACTGTTAGATCTATCTCAGGGTTCGTTATCCACTAGTTCTTATGCCATTGCTTTTAGAACTCTGGTGGCAGAACTAGATTGGCCAGAGAAGGTGTTGATTCCTATCTTCTGGAGAGGGTTGGCAGGCTATGTCAAGGATGCTCTTGCTACTCGTGAGGTCCCTGCTTCTCTGGAGGACTTGATCACAGTAGCAACGAGGATCGATGTACGCCATGAGGAACGTAGACTCGAGGTCTCTTCCTCACGCCCTAAGCA